>NC_057687.1:9081181-9113681 GCF_014466175.1 Vespula pensylvanica | reverse complement strand
TTGTTTGTTTGTTTGTTTGTTTGTTTGTTTGTTTTTCGTGTGTTTTGTATAGACGAAAAAACGAAGAAGAGAAAGATACATAGAAAAAAAGCGGTGATCGTTTAACCGTTTATCGATCTAGCTTAATTTTATAGTCGAACGATTTCGCACGAACAAGGAAGATAGATGAATGGATAGATAGCTAGCTAGCTAGATAGATAGATAGATATATAGATAGATGGAGAGATAGATAGATAGATAGCTGGATAGCTAGATAGATAGATAGATAGATAGATAGATAGATAGATAGATAGATAGATAGATAGATAGGTAGATAGAGGAGACAGTTGGTAACCTATATTTGCATTTGGTGGAACGTAGTCAACGAACGAGGAAAAGCAAAGCGGCATCCACGTCGATCGTATTCGAGGAGTATCAGTTTCCATTGGGGATCGGCCCTTTTTCAATTAAGCTTTGATCACGGTATCGAGATAAAGCGCGCGACGCTTCGCTCGTCGGCCCACTCGAACGAACGTCGCTCGGTCTCGATAAAGAGGAAGCGAGCGAACTACTACACTACTACTTCTACTACTTCTACTCGCTTCTACTCACTTCTACTTGTACTTTTACTACACCATCACCATACCATCATCACACCACCACCACAATCATAATCACTACTGTCGCAATCGCGTCACACCATTGGCAATACACTCGTCTCTCTCTGTCTCTCTCTCTTTCTCTCTTTTTCTCTTTTTCTCTTTTTCTCTTACAACGCTATATACGATCTATCCGTTTGTTTGTGTACGAGCAGTAAATGTAAGGGGATGTGAATCGAGTCGACATCAAATCGGGGGAAAAAAATTTTATCTCGATTTAACGGGGAATTATCTTACTCTTCGAGTTCTTCTCATATTCCGATTCTTTAATAAATTTTTATTATTTCATTTGTTACTGTCCTTAGTCGTTTATTATTATTATTATTATTATTATTATTATTATTATTATTATTATTATTATTATTATTACAGTGTTTGCGCACGAAGACGTTGTAAAAGGAACGTGAATTCAGTCAACGTCAAATCGAAGAAAAAAGAATTTCTCTTGATATTTAATAGTCTTATGTTTTAAAAGTTAATTAACGATTCTTTGAGAAATTTTTATTATTTATTTTTTCATTGTTATTATTATCATCATTATAATTATTGTTGTTTTTGTTGTTGTTGTTATTATTATTATTATTATTATTATTATTATTATTATTATTATTATTATTATTATTATTATTATTATTATACTATTCAGGGATTGTTAGGTACTGTTAGATAAGCGAGTTTGAATTTACCGTCGTTCCTAGTTCTTCTCATCTCGTGCATACCTACTGTTTGATGGCAAACAAGTCGGCTCGTATCAATATTTAGCGTGGAAGCGACGAAAGTGAGTTCCGAAAACCACGGATCGCGAAACGCCTCAGGATATCTCAGAGTAGAGTATAACGACGAGAAAGATCAAATATTGCCTCTTTCTCTCTTTCTCTCTCTCTCTCTCTCTCTCTCTCTCTCTATTTCTCTATTTCTTTCTCATTTTTCCTCTCTTTCTCTTCCTCTTCCTCTTCCTCTTATTCTTCATCATCTTTTCTCTTTCACTTCGATTGTTACGTTAATTGAAACTTTTCCGGCGATTTGCTTTTCCATTTTATGCAATTTATATTCTATCCTTTTTTATAGTCTGTTACGTCGAAATTACGATCCTTCGAATTTCTCGAAGACTCTCTGGTATTATTACGAGCAAGAAAATAAAAGAAGGAAATAGAGTCCGTGTATCTGTGTGTGTATGTAAGCAGAAAGGTAGAGAGAAAGAGAGACAGGGAGAGAGAGAGAGAGAGAGAGAGAGAGAGAGAGAGAGAGAGAGAGAGAAAAGTATTAACGTTTATGTCGAAACAACCCTTAGCCGTGGTCCAGCCGGTAATTAAATAACTTGCCGAGGGAGGTAGAAATTTGCATTTTATTCCAGAGAGGATTTATTGCCGGTCGTCCTACGCCGGATTAACGAGCGTTCTTTAAACGTCAACGGCTACGACGGACGACGTACCTTTATAAATGCGTCCGAAGTACCGGAGGACTTCGCGAAAGGAAAAATCTTTTTTGAGCGCGCAAATATTTGTCGGAGGTCCACCTCCCTTTCTCCTTCCCTCTCTCCCTCTTATTCTCGGACCCTTTTTTCCTCGTTTTTATCGTTCGAAGACGAAACTGTCAGAAATAGACATTTACGGGAAAACTGTTTAAACGTTTCCACGTAATTAAGTTGACACAAAAGTTTACCGTAAGTTTAGCAAATGAGTCATTAAACTGAGCCGTCGTAGTTACGAGTAAAACCTTTTCTACCATTAGTAAATTTTCATTTCGATTTAATCAACGAGATTGTAGTATAGCTTGAAAAGAATCGAATAGAAAAGTAGAAGATGAAAGGAAATCCAGAGAGAGAAAGGAGAAAGAAAAAGAGAGAGAGAGAGAGAGAGAGAGAGAGAGAGAGAGAGAGAGAAGAGACGGTTAGAAGAAAGGGTGATGGACCTTTGAATAGGATTGCTCAATTAGTTGAAAACAAGTAGATGAGTGTATTGAGAGAAAGGAAGAGCAAAGGCATGACACACCCGGTGTATTTTCTTTTTCGATCGTTCGTGACGGACCCTCTTGCTTGTATTCTGTGTTGTCCTATCGTCGTCCATATCGGCACGAGAGACTACACAGGAGGCGCAGGAAATGCGTTTCTCTTTTTTCTTTGAGAAAAAAAAAAGAAGAAGAAGAAAGAAAGAAAGAAAGAGAAAGAGGAAACGTACGCTCGAACGGCCGACTTAAAAATATATTCTCCTCGAAATAGTTGTTGCACCCTCGCCAGCCACCCTCGGAGCCACCCTCGCGCGCTCGAACGCTCGTGTCTCTACCGGAGCGAGAGACACGAAAAACAAAGTAGAAGAAAAAAGGAGAAGAGAGAGAGAGAGATAGAGATAGATAGATAGATGGATAGAGAGAGAGAGAGAGAGAGAGAGAGAGAGAGAGAGAGAACATGAGCATCTCTTTCTTCGTGTTCTTCTTCGTACTACTAGTCATAGTATTCGCTTGGTAGACGACTAAGACGACGAAAAGTTCGAAAGCACCGGCAAAAAGACAAACTGTTCCCTCTCAGGCGACTCGCCGACGTAATTTATACCCCGGTTAAAATAGTCTCCATGTTAAAATGAGAGATACATCCTCGTGACCCCAACGCGCATGTACTCTCTCTCTCTCTCTCTCTCTCTCTCTCTCTCTCTCTCTCTCTCTCTCTCTCTCTCTTTTTCTTTCTCTTTCTCTTTCTCTCTCATCTCTCTCTTTCTCTCTATATATCCTTCTTTTTCCCTTATTCTCCAGTTGTCTCCTGTACATCGTCGATGCGAGTCAACTCGTTGTTATTGTCTTTTAATTCATGGCTCGTTCTCACGCGATCACTGCAGCTCTTCGATCGCGAGGTTTACCTTCTTCTCGTGAAGAACTGTTCGATTTTTGGCATACTCTTCGTTTCTTTTCTTTTTTTTTTTTTTTTTGTTATTGTCGTTCTCTTTTTCTTCTTCTTTTTTTTTCCCTTTCTCCTCTTCTATTTTTTCTTCCTTTATATAATTCTCATAATATTCTTCTCTCACCTTTTCGTAGGATTTTCATCCCTCAGAAAAATAAGCTTGCGAATTAGTCACGGTCTTATCACGGAATGTGATTTCACCGGGGAATGTCGGAATAGTTTTTTTCCAAACTCGAGAATGGTGCTGGTGCCGAGAGATAATCGCGTTTTAGGAAGAATGATCGTTACGGACGATTAAGAGACGCGTCGAACCGGCACGAGAAAGTAGGAACGAAAGAAATACGGGTGCGCGTTTAGTGAACGGCTCGCGAGAAGTGATCAACGAAAGTCGAAAAAAAAGCCGCAAAAAAGTTTGACAAATGGTTCAACCCGTTCACACCGAGAACAACAACTCCGCTCTGGATATGGAGTCCCTCGAGGAGATGCTTCGGAAGGTAATCCTTTTGTAATTGATGTTAACGTTAATTCCTTTCGACTGTTCTTTAATTTATTTCATCGTTTTTTTCTTCTTTCTTTTCTTTCTCTTTCTTTTTCCTCTATTTATTTATTTATTCTTTTCTTTTCTTCCATTCTTTTTTTTTTTCTTTTTTTCTATTTATGAACGTAAATGGTCTTTCTCGCCAAAGGCGTCGTTTCGTGTACAATAAATCAATCGTCGTTTTAATTGTCCTCTCATATTCCAATGAGGGATATTTGGAATGATCGAACGAAATGGAACACCCGTTATATAGACGCTGCATCACCGAAGAAAAACCGTCGGTTGTGTAGAAAGAGGAATCGTTAGCCGCGAGATAAATCTCTTTTCTTGCGCGTTAGGTACACCGTAAAACCATCTTTCTCTTTCTCTCTTTCTCTCTCTCTTTCTCTCTCTCTCTCTCTCTCTCTCTCTCTCTCTCCTCTCTCTCTCTCGCATGACGGACCATTCAAAATCGAATTACCCAGAGGTTGCCTCGACGTTATTCTCTGCTAACGCCCTGGACCCTCTCCATTCAATTAATACGTATTAACTTTAATGCAGCGATAAAATTTCATTACACCTAATTACCCTTGGTCGTCCACTTGATCGTATCACCTTAAAAAACGTATCCAGTATACGTATTATCGCTTCGTCCATTTTAGTTGATAAGGAGAAGGGTGATCCTCCAACTGTCGCGCATTTTTGAAGGGGTAAAGAATGGAAAAAAGAAAAAGAAAAAGAAAAAAAAACAGAAGAAGAAGGCAAGAATTCCTTCTTTCTCTCTCTTTTCTTTTCTATTTGTTTCTTTTTTTTTTTTTCTTTCCATTCCCTCTTCAACACACGTAATTGAAGCACGTGCCATTGTCAGTCTCGGGATCCCTCGATTACGCGAGTATAATAAATGCTCGAATTAAAGTAAGAATTATATATAACTGCGCGTCGAATGAAAGGGGTAGGTCGAGGAGGGTGTAGCAAGAGGAGGAAGAGGAAGAGGAGAAGAGGAAGAAAAGAGAAGAAAAGAGAAGAGAAGCGAAGAGAAGAGAAGAGAAGAGAAGAGAAGTGAGGAGAGAAAGAGAGAGAGAGAGGAGAGGAGGAGGAAGAGGTTTTTTAACTGCTACTTCCTGTAATGTATTCCGTCAGGCAACGCTGAATGGACCACTTAGCGAACGTCCCACACACGCGTGCGCGCGCGAGCGAATGAGCGAGTGAGCGAGCGAGTGAGCAAGCGAGTGAGCGCGACCGTACACCGCTCGTAACCGCCATAGGAGCGTAAGAGACGGAAAGAGGGATACGCAGGCCCTGTTCAAAGGCACTCTTACGCTTAAGCGCTTTACTGCCTCTAAAGCCTTCCTCCTACGATGCTACTAGATATAGTATGTACCTACGTAATACACGAAGAGAGACCCCGCTCGCTTCCTAATAATACACATTAATTGTTAATTGAGCGAAAAAATTACTTTCTATCTCTATCTCTTACTCTCTCTTTCTTTCGCTATCTCTCTCTTCCTCTCTTTCTCCTTCTCTCTCTGTCTCTCTGTCTTCTTCTCGTCGTCTCGCGATCTTAAATTTTCCTCCATTTTTGTTCCTCTTTTCTTTTCCTTTTTTTTTTTTTTTCTTTACTTTTCTTCTCCTTTCTTTCTTTCTTTCTTTTTCTTTTTATTAACTCTTACGTAAGCACTCGTTCATGTCGGAGTCCCCAATGATTTTCACCTTCGACGAGGATTAGGATCGAACCGAGTAAGAGAATAAAAAAGAGAAGAGAGAGAGAGAGAGAGAGAGAGAGAACGAAGACGGAGATCCAGAGTCGTTTTTTATGAACTTTTCGTACGTACACGAAAGTGTCCGTTTAGTTTATACGTGGGTGTTGTACAGGCGAGCCAGATAGATAGCAATGTTACGTGCGCGCGCGCGCACACACACACATCTGTGTGTATGTGTGTCACTTAGTTATACCTAGATATGTACGTGTATATAAAGGATTATCCTGCCATTAGTCCGGGCATCTTTTGAAAGCCGATTACGTTATAGCTAATTGCACTTTCTAAGAAGATTTCTATCGGGTATATAGAAAGTAAATAGAGAAGTAGGAATCGTAGGAGTACTTCCGCGTTTAATTGGAGTTGGATTTGGTATTAGACGTGCGACGAAATCGTTCGCGGATTGCCGATTACAAATTCAATCGAACGTCAACGCGGCAGCGAGGCTAATCGGATTATTCAATTTGTAACCGGTCGTGCGCGTCGATCATAATTTTCTCCCTCGAAATGTTAGGACATGTCTCTCTCTCTCTCTCTCTCTCTCTCTCTCTCTCTCTCTCTCTCTCTCTCTCTCTCTCTCTCTCTCTTACACGTACACACGTACACACGTGTACGAAAGCACGTGTACGCGTACGTTCACGTATAACATTGTCTCGGAGATCATTTCGATCGACGAGAAAATCGCAATAGATATTTCAAGGAATATTTCCATTATCCTTCTATCTAAAAAAATTTCTTAACTTTCGTCGAATGGACTCACGTCGGACGTACATTTTAACATCGTTCATCGACTATCATCGTCGGCCATTTTCAGAGCGGATGTATGCTTTACCGTCGCGTCACCCTAACCGCCACCACGTTGGCGCGCCTCCGTAATGCGGCTTTAATGTAGAGCTCGTACGAGGAAAAGCTCGACCAACCTGCTTCTTCTCCCCGTCCAATCCCTCCCCCTACACCCACCCCTCCACTCTCGCCATGATTCCCCTGCACTCGTCGCTTCCTCCCCTTTGACGATTTTCCACGTCAAACGCCAACGCGGATTTTCGCGCGAGCGTTCTCTCGTTCTCTCGTTCGCAATACTTTCTCTCTCTATCTATCTATCAGTCTATCTGTCTGTCTCTCTCTCTCTCTCTCTCTCTGTCTCTCTCTCGTTTTTTTCCCTTCGTCTGCCATCCACGTTTCATCTCCTCCATTTTTCATCTCCCTTTCACTCATCCCCTTTTCTCTCTTTTCTTTCTCTCTCTTTCTCTTTCTCTTTCTCTTTTTCTCTGTCTCTCTCTTCTCTTTTTTTTTTCTTTTTTACTTCGAGCCGTAAAAAAAAAACCGAAAAAGAGGAAATTTACGAGCGATTTCCGAGTAAAAAAAAAAAAGGAAAAGAAAAAGAGAAATAGAGGAAGGAAGGGAAAAAAGAAATTGATCCGCAATCACGTTTCATCGATACGCTCCATCCGTTTTATCG
Source organism: Vespula pensylvanica (assembly GCF_014466175.1). Taxonomy (NCBI): domain Eukaryota; kingdom Metazoa; phylum Arthropoda; class Insecta; order Hymenoptera; family Vespidae; genus Vespula; species Vespula pensylvanica. The sequence continues at coordinate 9,106,420 of NC_057687.1, read as the reverse complement.
ACGATACCGAAAACCACCGCGAATTCCTTTTGCGATTAACGACACTCACGTCGTGAATTCCATTAGATCCGAAAACGGAAGGAACGATTGCCGTGGGAAAAAAGAGAGAGAGAGAGAGAGAGAGAGAGAGAGAGAGAGAGAGAGAGAGAGAGAGAGAGAGAGATCCCTTCGAATATTTTCTCGATAGGTTTTCATCAGTTTTTACATCGCTTCTCTATCTTTCTTCTTTATTAATCTCCGACGTTAACGTAATTTTATGAAGTTTCTTTCTCGACACTTGTAGCAAATTCGCAGATAAATTAATCGTAGATATTTTAGCGTAAGGGCCCTTTATTAAAACGACGAAATGCAAAGATGTTTATTATTATCGTTATTATACTATGTACTGTACGAGATTAAAACTGCTAAGGGAATTGCGTGGATATCGTAAAATAACGTAAAAGTCAGAAGAACAATGAACGTAGCGTGTAGAGTAGTAGTGCGATAGTAATAGTGGTCGCGGAGCTTACGGTGGTATAATTTTCATAGAGAATGTAGAGAAACGGCAAAGCCAAAACGCGAGTTTGCATAATCAAGACTAGGTCATACTCTCTATACGTGCGACGTAGGTTAAAGGAAAATAACGGCAATGTTGGCCGTAACGTTTCCGTAACGTTCCCTTCAAGTTATTTTATTTTCTAAAAGATTTTTTTAAATCGTTCGTTCGTTAAAAACTAATGATATTAGGTAATTAAACCGATTATTAAAATTATTTGAAATAATTATCGAACGGAGATTATTCCCCCATAGATCTCGGCGTGTATATCGATCGTACGATATACGTATACCCAATAGACGTACGTTCGCGATACACACGCACACGCACATACGTACACATAAACTCGTGCGAGAGACAGACAGGCGTACACGGCCTCGTTTAGCTCGGATAAATGCGAGAGCCGTCGTTGTCTTCTTCGTTGAGTGTTAGCTACCGGCTCGTTTGCGTCGTGCGTGGCATAAAAGCTTCTAAAGCGACGGAGTTATCGAACCCCATTGCTAGAGTTTCTCTTACCTATGTATATATGTATCTATGTATGCACGTACGTACGTACGTATATGTATGTATGTATGTATGTATGTATGTATGTATGTATGTACTTGAGTTCGTTCGCGAGTAGGACGTGATCGAGGAGATCGTCTTAGTTAAACACGAAACCGTGGTGCTCGCTTAGTATAGTAACATTCTGCCATAAAATGTGTTTTCTCGGTTATACCATGAAAATTGCACTAGATTTCGAATTGGTTGAAGAAATGCCATTTGCGAAAGGATCGTTTTGATCATTTTTCTTCCATCTTTTTTTCAATTCTCTCTCTTTCTCTCTCACTCTCTCTCCCTCTTTCTTCTTATTTTTATCTTTTCATAGAGCAAATTTTCACACGCCATCAACGACGTAGAACGACGCTCCGTTCGCAGTGTAAACACCATTAACCGTTCGTTAAAGTTTTAACTCGTTAATGAAATTACACATAAATTAACCTCGCCGTCTACTACGCAATTGCTCTGGTCTGCGAACATTGCGACGGAGTTTATTAAACGGGAAGAGAGACCGAAAGAGAGAGAGAGAGAGAGAGAGAGGCAGAGATAATGCAACCGCCTGTGGGCGAATACGTTCGAGACAGTGCGCTTATTGGGTGGGCTCGCGTTAAAAACCAAAAAGAAAAAAACGAAAAAGAGAGAAAATAGAAAGAAGAAAAAAAAAATGAAGGAATGGAAAGCTCGTGTCTGCTAGTACGAGAACATACGGTGTAACTGGCGTCGCGACGCGACGCGACGCGACACGACGCTGTGGTTGAGTTGGTTGTGAGTTGGTATGTGTACGTTGTAAAACGAGAGAGTAGTGTAGGTGTAGGTCGGAGGAGGGTAGGTGGTAGGGTGCAGGGAGGGGTGGGGAGGGGACGAAGAGAGACTAAAATAAGCGCGGTGCGTGCTTGCACGCGCGAATAGGGGTACAAAGGGGAGGAAAATACGTAGTGGATAAGTGTTGCTTGCGAACGATACAAAGAGTCTGCGCTGCTTGCTCGTCGTTTACAAGGAAGCTACACCGATAATACTCCTCTTTTGTTCTACGCTGAGCTACGTGGTAGAACTGCGAATTGCTGTATCGCTCGCCGAATCCATTGACGGAACATTGACAGTTTTATTAGGAGCGATATCGCCGAAAAAAAAGATAAAAAGAGAGAGAGAGAGAGAGAAAGAGAGAGCTAGGTTATAGTAACGTTTACGATAGCGTTTTCGCAGCTCGTTTTTTTCCTTCCCTCCTCCTTCTCCTCCTCCTCCTTCTCCTTCACCTTCTCTTCATGCTCTTCTTGCTCTTCTCGTCGATCGATCATAATCGTTCAATCGCATTGCTCTCGACGTTTCACCGAGACGTTTCAATCGTCTTCCTTTCTTCTTTTTTCCTTTTCTTTTTTATTTTCTTTCTTCTTCCCCCCGTTTTTCTTTTCTTCTTCTTATAATTTTTTTTGCTTGTTTGTATACAATGATAAAAGTTTGAGAGTTTTTCGCGAGGAAAGTCATTCGCGTCGTATACATATATTTGAAATCGTATAAATTTTAACGACATAATTAATAATAGTGTAGGACATGTATCCTCTAGAAATTAACATACGTTTTGACTCCTAGATTTGCATACATGCAAATATAGTAGTATCCGTCGTATGGATATGGTAATTATAATCAACATTATATTCGACTGACCGGTCACAGCGCGATGCTTTAATAGTAGGATGCGCAAGTCAATTCGAATTTTGTATTTTATACCGTGGAAGGTGGACGGAATAAATTTTGCTTGATGTATATTAACAGAAAGAGAGCTTATATATCTCGAACGAACGACGATCGGGGTATACGCGGATTAGAACTATTTTTCTTGGCACGTAATCGTCCGCCAAAGTACACGATCGCCGTCGGTAACGGTGTTCCCAGCGATATCTCATTGCGGTGTAAAATTAACGATCGCACCGCCGGCTGCCGACAACGACGACGATGATAAAGTTTCCTTGGCTCGTCGTCGTTCTCTCTCTCTCTCTCTTTCAAGTAGTACTACTAGGGTACAACCACCCTTTCTCTCTATCTCTGTCTCTCTCTGTCTCTCTCTCTCTCTCTCTCTCTCTCTGAACTCCCAACGCCCAACCAGCGTACCTTGCCTCTTTTCATCCCTTCTTCCATCTTCTCTTGGCGATCTCGTTCCGCGGCCACCCCGTAGGGATTCGTTTTACCGTGAAAAATTCTCTTCCAGGTTCCGCTCACGGTCCGTTGTATCACTTAGCGTGGCAAACGCTTTCACTGGTGGAAATTCGCCTCGCTCTACCTAGCCATTGGCAACCATGATGCTATGGGTCGAACGTGTTCTCTCTCTCTCCTGTTCTTTCTTTCCCTTTCTCTCTCTCTCTCTCTCTCTCTTTTGTCTCTTTCTTCCTTTATTTTTTTTTGTACGTACTCTGTTAAAAATGAGTCGATTCGCGGCCACTTTGGCGCGAAACGTTGGCTCGCTTTGTCGGGAAATTGTGAAAATATTTCAACGGATTTTCCGGCGGACCGATGCCATCGATATTATACGCGGTTCCCTCCCTCATCTCACTCTCTCTCTCTCTCTCTCTCTCTTTCTTTCTCTCTGTCTGTCTTTCGCCGTCTGTCTCTCTTTCTTTTTTTAAGAAGTACGTCTCAGAAAAGACGGGTCTCGAAGGAGTTTACTCCGTCGAACGGCAAAGTGGAAGGCACCCTAACGGCAAACGGCATCGTACGGACCGATAAGTCCTCCTGCGAGAGGCAGAAAATAGATACGGATAAAGCGTCCGGGGGTGGCTTACACCATCTACTCCGCGGCTCTTCCTCTTCCTCTTTTTCTTCTTCTTTTTTTTTTTTCCTATAGCAGCCAGCCAAGGGTAGATTATTATTTTCCCTTCCCGTTCATCTTTCTCTCTTTCTTTCTGTCTGTCTGTCTGTCTCTCTCTCTCTCTCTCTCTCTCTCTCTCTCTCTCTCTCTCTCTCTCTCTCTCTCTCTCTCTCTCTCTCTCTCTCTCTCTCTCTTTCATTCTTCTTTTACTACCAAAGAGAAGAAGCTCTTTTCTTTATTAACGAAACCATCAGAACGAGCAGGGATAGCTCCTTTAATTCAATTTATCGTATCCTCGCGTCATTTGCCGAACATTTCGAGGATATACCTATGTGGTGAGAATTTTTATCAGAAAACATTAGATCACGTTTGGTTATTAACCCCTCCCAGAATTTTTACCGAATCGTTATCCAATTCACAACGTCTTCGGATTAACGTTCCTTGACTTTCCTTGGACTTTTCGATTCTCGTTCGTTAATATACGTCCGATATCATCTTATCTTAATCCGTCAGGAATGTCTACAATGTCTAATCACGTGGCGAGCTTTCTAATTCAATTTAGTAAACTTGAGCAACTATGACGTATCTCCTTACGGAATCCATTCTCCCCTTCGTGGTCGAGCTTGCATCAACAGATTGATCTAAAGGGATCACGCTTTTATACCCAAAGGAATCATTTTCGAAGGGTCGTTTCGGAACAAACGCGTTTCTCGATTGTTTTCGACCTTTGGTCGTTACTTATGTCCTTCGAGCTTCTCGATAGAAATTTTCTTTTCCTTTCTCCTCCTTTTTTCCTCATTTTTTTCCTTCATTCTTTTTCTTCTTCCTTTTTCTGTCCCCTCAATCCCATCATATTCACAGCCGCCAAAGATTTTCTTTACTCTCCATACTTCGTTCGTTCTACGATTCTCGAAAGTGCCTAGGAGGTTTTCGAAGCATCAAACTTCGCGTTGGAAGAGGATCAGCCAGGAAGCGTAACATCGAAAATGGCTAGACTGAAAATCGTCGAGAACACGTCTTTCGACTTTCGTTGTTTATCCCTTCAGGGAAATCCGCGAGTTTTCTCGTTGCACGAAGGTGGTGGAAGCTTTTTTGGCCGCGATCCCAACCTAAGCGGCTTTTTGCGGGAGGGTGAAACGCGTATTATCGAGCCCTTACTTTCCGTCCTCTCGGCCCTATCTCCGTCTTTGTCTAAGCCTTTCCATATGCGTACATAAGCGTGCGCATGTGTGTATGTGTGCGTTTTTACACGTGGGCACTCGTTAACAAAAATTAATCCGGCCTGGACATGGAAAAGGATGGAAGCTAGGAAAGTACGAAGGGCTATTTCCGAATAAAAAGGGCAAGGTGTCGTGGAAGGGTGCGAATTCGACGAGTACGAGTGGTATTCAAGTGGTTTCTCTTCCTAATTGAACTCATGGTTCTCCAACGAGGGCAAAAACTAACCTTCCCTCTTCCCTTCTCTTCGAAGTACCCAAAGACCAAATACCCAGTATAATTTAATCGACGCAATCGCGCTCGGTCGGCACAAAATTCGCGAATTTCGATAAAGCAAAAGTAGAAGAAGAAGGATTCTCGAGCGGTGAAAAAGGTATTGCGGTGGTATACGTCAGAGAGTTTCTCGGAGATTAATTTTCCGCCCACTCGAACCATCAACGAACTCTAGCAATTTCCTCTAGTAAGCCGACGCAGGATGGAGTTAAGACTGGTTGTTTCGATGGCTTACTTCGGCACTCGAAAGTCTACCGAGAACTTATGTTGTTTGTGCCCTCTAATGCATTTACTGATAGCACTTTCCTGGTAAAACGAAGATGGTTACAGAGGTCAAAGTAGTAAAAGCCTCGTCGGACTTGGTCCTTGGAAAGAATCAATGACCTGAACGAACGTACGTAACTAGGACAAGAGTGTAGGAGCCATTTTTTCTTCGAATTTAAAGAAAACTTTTCTATCGTTTTTACTTTTTTTATGCCACGGTGGCGTTCACGTTCGAACTGTTTTTTCCCATAGGAATATATGCCATAGAAATATATATATATATATATATATATATATATATATATATATGCCGTCAAGATGGAGAATAGGTTCGCATTAAAATTCGATGCTTATTGCAGTCGGTGCGTTCTACTCGGACTTCATACGATGCACGTACGATTGTTAATAATAGCGTACGCTCGTAATGATGATTATTGCGGTGGTAGCATAAGTACGCATTAACATATATGCAGTTACATATACGCGAACCCATTCCACTTACAAATGTAAACAACTATAGGAAGAGTATACAGAGAGCGAACGTTCACCGACTGTACGCGAGCAGTTTTGAACTTTCGATATTAGCGACTGTGGAAAGTGGGGTCGTGTTACAGCCAGTACCTGCTGTCTGCTTCCAAACCCCCAAGCACGGTTTACATTCCACGCCCGGGCCAGAAATTATTCAATAACGGGAAACGAATTCTCGATGGAGTTTTCCCTGGATTTCCTACGCGACCAAAATTACACCGAACCGAACCAAACCGAATCGAACCAAACCGAACGTTCATGGCTGGCACCACTTGGAAAATTATGCTTCCATGATCCGTAAAAACAGCGCCGATTTTCTGCCTTTCTCGTTTAGCCGTTCGTTCGTTCGTTCGTTCATTCGTATTTTTTTTCTCTTTTTTTTTTATTCTTCTTTTTATCTTTTTGCGGTTTCGTTTCGACGAGCTACGCTAGCTCTTCCGAAAGTTTCCTTTTCGAACTTTAGTTGGAACGCAGTCGTAACGTGTACGATGGAACATTCTCTCTCTCTCTCTCTCTCTCTTTCTCTCTTCTACGTGTATTATACATGTATATATTATATACTAAACACATACATTTGCACACACACACACATACACATATATATATATATGCACGTACCATACACGTACACAAGCACCCTCGATGCGCACAGCTTTCATTGTTTCTCACTGTGTAGGTAGAAGGATCTCGCGCCGTCATCCAGCCCTTAGTGACGGAACGTAAAAGGGCAATAAAACACACGGGACGCATCTGGGCTACGGGCTTTACAAGGCACTAGCTCCTTTCTTTATCTCGTGCCTGGGCCATCGCTCGACTCCTAAGCGATTTCTCGAACGCCCATCTCACTCTGTCTTTCTCCCCTTCTCTCTCTCTCTCTCTCTCTCTCTCTCTCTCTCTCTCTCTTTTTCTCTCTCTTTTTCTCTTTTGATATCCTCGAAGCCATCCCCACCTCGGACCTACCATGAACAGAAACCAAGCGACGTTTCCTCGAGAAGAAAAAGGAATTACGAGACGATACAAGAAAATTCGAATCTAACTCGCTCAGTTTTACGTTATCCGGTGCGTCGCACCCCGTGATTTTTCAGTAACGATCGTATAAAAAAGACTCGTGAAAGTTTCCATTCCTCGGCAATATACGGAGGAGCCGAACACACACAATTCGAAGAGTTTCGTTGCTGCTGTAATTCCACAAAGTTGTAAATGTCAGGTAACGCGAGGGTGAGGAGGTGAGGAGGGAGGGTTTGGAGGTGAGAGAAAAGGGAGAGGGCCGACGGAGTATGGTCAAGATAAAGTATAGGATCGAGCAAACCATCCACCGTCTTCACCCCCCACCCCTACTCTACCTCGCAATACCTTCCTCTGAAAGCCCGTAAAACGATAGCAGCTAGAGGATCTTTGATAGTTTGCGAGCGATGAAAGAAACCTTTCTCTACGACCCTTTCCAACCAACTATTTTTATTTCCCAGTCCATTTCGCGCCCTATTTCTCGATGAACGCATTGCTGCATTCGCGATCATTCCCCGTGAATTTTACAAAAGAAAAACTCGATACGAAGAAAGGTTGTTTCGCGGTACCCGTTTAAGCGATTAAGTAAATCAAGTACATTCCTACGTGGGAAGCAAAAAATGTTATTAATTCGCGTTCTATTGAATTCGCGATTTATTCGAGAAAATAAAATAAAACAAAATAAAATAAAATAAAATAAAATAAAAATTATGAAACAATATTTTATTAAATGGACGATAAGGAATAATTATAAATCGATAATCGAGATCGTCACCTCTTCTAATTTATTCCAATCCAGATAATTTTAACAAACGAAATTTTCAAATCCGATGGATTATTACAGACAACACGTTATTTCGATATTTATTTTACGTAAAGCAGAAACGTTCCATTACGAATTTTCGCAATAATGGTAGAACGTTCCTGATAATCCGCAATAATGTAAATTCAGAATTATCGTAGTTCGTGGTTGTTTAAAAGAACTGTCGTACGTTTTACCACGTCGCCGTCGCCGTCGCCGTCGCCGTCTTGGTGTTCTAGTAGCTAGTATTACCCGTTACCACCCCGTTTCTATTTCAAGCCTCTTTCGAAAGAAAAAGATAACGATAGGACGTAAAGTACGCTTAGCCAGGCTGAAAACGGAAAGGGAAAACCGAGTTTCGTAAGGTTCGTGCGGCATACCGCTACGGCATCTCTACGGCATCGCTACACCGCTTCGCGTAGGTACCTTATATTAATGTTACGTTTAGGAAAGGAGAAATCCCGAAATACGATCGGCCAACGGGAAAGCCGCGTTTACACGGGACATTTATCGCGCGACACGTTTTCGAAGGACCTTTCTCTTTCTCTCTTTCTCTCTTTCTCTTTCTCTCTCTCTCTCTCTCTTTCTTTCTCTCGTAATGCGGTAAAGCAACCTTTACCAAGCTACTACCCTCTTCGACCCTTACAACACCGATCCTAGTAACACCCTCTCTTACTTCAATTTCCACTAGGAAGCCCGTGGTAAGCGGTCAAGACATTCGTTTCTCGAAACGTTCACTTAGATTTACATGTTGTTGCTCTCTCTCTCTCTCTCTCTCTCTCTCTCTCTCTCTCTCTCTCTCACACACACTCTATTTTACTCTTCTCACCCTCCCTTTTTTTTCTGGCAATACGATTTATTTCAGGCATTTACGTTCACCATCTTTCTCTCTCTCTCTCTCTCTCTCTCTCTCTCTCTCTCTCTCTCTCTCTCTCTCTCTTTCTCTATCTTTGCTTGAATTTATTTTACACCGAAGAAAAGCCGAGCGACGGGCACCAGCGTCGCGGACCAAAATACGCGTATAAAGGCTTCGCGGGATTTAGTTTAATTGTCTTTTGAAGAAGATTTATTACGACGGATGTTTGTCGTCTCGTTGCTGCCTCTCGCCCGGCTTATTCCTCCTTCCTCTTTCTTCCTTCCTCCTTCTTCCTCTTCCACCTCCTCATCCTTCTCCTTTCTTTTTCTTTTGAAGAAGCGCGCCCGGCCAACCGTCTCTTACGGTTATTGATTCAAGAAAATTCTTCTTCGTAATTTCAAAAAGAAAAGAGAAGGAGAGGAAACCTGGGAGAGAAGAAACAGTTGCCATTAAAGATGCTTGAGAGATTGATAGATCGAGACAAAGACAGACAAAAAGAGATAGACAGAGATAGACAGATAGGGAGAGAAAAGAAGAGAAGGACAGAGGCGATGAATCGTCGTGATAACTAATACGTCGTTAATTACAGTCGGTGTAATTAACGCAGGTGTCTAGACGTCGAGGAACACGTAAAGCTTTATGTCGCTTTTATGGCACTCCGGCGGACTATCGACTACACTTTTACGAATTATTTTCCATGAGGGTGTTCGTGTGTCAGAGACGGTACTCGTCCGCAAACGTGTCTCGCTCGCAACTAACAACTACGAACTCTCGTCACCGACGAAACCTACGTTTCCACGTATATATACATACGAGTACGGATACACGTATATGTTCCCATAGGTGTTGGCTCGCGCCTATGTACTCTCTCTCTCTCTCTCTCTCTCTCTCTCTCTCTCTTTCTCTAACGCACACCGAGCTAATTAAAAATGGAAACTAATTTCGTCGCGATGAAAATTGCTCTTGTAAAAGTGCCGGCGTACGTTACGACGAACGAGTTGCTGAATGTGTTGCTCGATGGTTCTCCGTATGATAACTTTTTGAAAATGGTCACAAAAGTTATGTCAACGAATTAACGCGTTAAAATAAAGTGCGTTGACAATCTGTGTGTATAATATTTTCCTACGGATCATCTTTTTTTTTGGACATTTACTTCACGTTTTTTTTTTGTTTTTTTTTTCTTCCTTTCTTTCTTTATTTATTTATTTGTTTGGTTTTTTTTTTTTTTTGGAGAAATAAAAAGATAGAAGAATTATTTCGACGGCAACGATCGTTCGCGCCGAAATTTTCACGAACTTTCGTCCGATAAATACTTGGCAAAACTCATTGGAACCAGCAGGGATAGCACGCTATCCAACTTCCACTTGAATAAATCGCAAAGTTTAGGTATGGTCGTGTTCTCTCTTTCCCTCTTTCGTTCTCTCTCTTGGCCAGCTCGCTCTATTAATTAAACGCATTCCTCGAGGCACGAGCGAGGCCGAAATTAAAATGCGTGCCAGCCGTTTCGTTGGACCCACCATTCTCGAGAACACGCGAGCTCGTACTCATTTTTTCCTTATCCTTCATTAAAAACGTCGAAAGTACAAAGTTCACATAACATTCTCTTCTCTCTTTCTCTCTTTCTCTCTGTGCTCTCTCTTCTCTCTATCCGTTTCTCTAAATATGAAATTGTTGCGATGAATATGTAACTTGGTTTCTCGAATTCACGAAAATCACGTTATCTGTGGTTTCGGACCATCGAAGGTAATCGATTAAAACTCTGTTACGTTGGAGCAACTATTAGAGAAGTTCGTTTCGTCAAACACTAGTTGGAAGACTTTAAAGTCTCGTAAAGGGAACGAAAAGGGAACGAGAGGAACGATACGTCGCGTCTAAAGAAATCGATGGTCGTCGATCGCTTTTATACCACCCGGGAGACTTAATTACTTCGTTCGCTTCGTCCTTACTCGTAATTCTTTCAACGTTGAGAGTTTCCATAAGTAGGGAGGAAGAAGAGAAAGAGGTAGATAGAGGTAAAGATGAAAAAAGATATATATATATATATATATATATATATATATATATATATACATAAAGATGGAACATCGAAGATGTCATTGTCCTTTCGTTGCCGTTCATCTCTTACGAACCGGAAATTTCTTGAAGGAAGTTTCCTCGCGGTTATAGACGATCTCCTTTGCATATTTCAATTCATACAATTACCTTGAGGCTTGATATAAGTCTTTCAAGGAATATACTATATTACAAATATATATATATATATATATATATATATATATATATATGTATGTATGTATGTATGTATGGATGGATGGATGCATATATGTATGTATATATGTATATAGCTTCTCTGTATATAACTTTGCAAAGTTTCTAAAGATAAATAGAGATGGAAGACGACAGCTTTTGTTCGAGAAGCTGAACGACCCCTTTTCGAAGGCCTTATTAAACGGGTTTCACTCTTGTTTAAATCCCTTACAAATAGCGAAACCACCCTTGCGGCATCGCTTATACGCTCGCTTGCGTTAGTCATTTTGTCTCGTCTCGTCTTGTCTCGTCTGGTCTCGTGTCAAGCCTTTAGATATTCGAAATACATATCTATCGCCTTAAGATCGCTCTTTCAGATATCTCGTTGGTCGTTGCTCGTCAATTTTACAAATTACCTATGCGTGATATATATTTTGAAAAATAATTATTTCCTTAGCTTCAGTTACAAATTACTTTTTTCTTTTCTTTCATCTTTTTTCTTTTTTTTCATAGAGAAAAAGAAAGATATAAAGTATGTAATCGTGACGGTTATTAAATTAAATGCGACGGTGATTAAAACAAAAAGGAAAAAAAAATTATTTCATACGAACGAATAAAAAGATTGAAGCAGCACGCTCGTTATATCTTTTTTTCGCACTCGTACACACGCGCGCGTGTACATAACAATACACTTACACGCGCATGCTCGTTCTCCGTACACACGTACGGTAGAAAATATAAACGTCCACGCAGTAGAACGTCGAGGGGGCCTTCCGCCGTTAGGCGAATTGCGTCTGGGAATTGAGGTGCACGTAGTAGGATGCATCTCTCGTGGATGCACCGCGAATGCAATAACAATAACGTCGATGGTACTCCGACAATCACGGGACGACGAGGATGATGACGTTGTAACGGCACCGATAATAAAACCTCCCCTCTCCCCCTCCCATGTCCTACAATACCCACCCCTTTCTTCCATAAATACGCACACGTATACATATCTACATTTTTAGATACTCGTATTCCGCAGATTTAAACGGATTTTATGTTCGAAAGATAAACAAGAAGGTGAAACGTTTGTCTTAACGTTTCTTTCCTTTTTCGAAATTTGTCCTTTTTAAAGAGAAATTCGATGTCGAATGATGTTTCGAGAGAAAACACCTTGAGATATCCTGATTTCCGTTTTCGATGTTTTCCTTACGATTAAGAAGATAGTCGAGGATACAACAATGTCATTCGAAAATCCGATAAAGAAACATGGATATCGTTGATACGTCTAGTGACGTTTTATCAATGGACAATCCAATACCTTTAGGAATATACGCATAGATATATCGCATAGATATATCGAATATATCATTTATGATGACATTTACTTATCTATCTAGGTACATTCAAGAACTATATTTCGATTTGAATGTTTCATATCGCGTTACAAGAGATAACGACGATAATGACGACGTCGACGATGACGACGACGATGACGACAGGTTAGAAACGTGTATCAATCGGTCACTCGTTCGATAAGATATCATCGTTACATAGAAATGATGATAATGCGCGCGTTCGATTTTAACGATTAATTATCTACCTAGCTACCATTCCCCTTCAAATCGGTATCCCTATCGATCGATCAGAAAAGAATATAATCCGCTGATCTGGTCTCGCGTCGGGCAATTAGTTGAAACATCATTAAATTTGGATATCGTTCCCTTGGGTTGGTTTCTCTCTGTTGCCGAGAGAGATCATCGGCATTCTATATATTTGCTAATTACTTACTAATTCCGTTTTCCCCAAGTAATTAGCTACGTACTAATGCGGAAGATCGAATAATCCGCATCCACGCTTTCGAACGTGTTCAAAAATTGTTTCTTCTCACCCCCTTCCACCCCCATCGCTCACTACTTGATCGCCATCTTTTTTCTTCTTTTTCCTTTCTTCTCTTCTCTTCTCTGTTCTTTTCTTTTCTTTTCATTTTCTTCTTAAACTTAGTTCGCACAAACGTGTGAAAATTTTCGTTCAACTTATTTCGTTTCTTCAAAGAACGAACGGAACGAAGGTATAAGGGTAACGAAAAATCTTTTGAGAAATCACGGAATACTTGAAGCCTGACTTATTCGTTTTCACGGTAAGTTCCATCTTGGAATGTTCTCTCTTTCTTTCTCCCTTTGTGAGACTCGTTTCTCGAATAATTAATGCGGACTCGCTCTCGAGGGAACTTTTCGGTTCGGCACACCCTCCGACTTCGTTTTACGATTTTCTCTTTTTTTTTCTTTCCTTTTCTTCTTCTTTTTTTACCTCCCCCATCCCTCTTCTTCTCTACTCTAACGGAAAGATAGAACAAAAGGGAAAAAAGAAGAAGCGACAAGGGCGTTCGACGATACAAAGATACGTCGGGACTATACGCGTTTATTACCTTTTCAATTCGATTGTTTCTCAAATCGATTGAGTATCTTCCTCGGTTTATCATAACGATAAATAATTGTTAAATGTTCGGTAATCGACGTATCTACACCCACAGGGTCCCATCAATTCGATGTCCTTTATTTTACGAGATTCGCCAATCGTTGGATAATTGCTTCGCAGGAAACGCGATACGTTTGCTAGTCGTCATGCACGATAAATTCTCTCTCTCTCTCTCTCTCTCTCTGACTCTCTAGAAACGGCAACCTTACGATTACGGCTTTCTAAATGGCCATAAGCATCGAAGCGATCCGAGAACTAACTCTGCAATCTGCGATCACCGTAAAACGCAGAATTTAAGTTAGCATTAATTTGATATTACATCGTTGATTGTGTGTGTCGTACGAAAGAGAGAGAGAGAGAGAGAGAGAGAGAGAGAGAGAGAGAGAGAGAGAGAGAGAGAGAGAAAGAGAGAAAGAGAAAGAGACAAATAGACAAAGGAGAGAAAGAAAGAGGGGGGAAGAGTGCGGAGAAATGAATCCACAAATAAGAAGATAATATTACTTTCGCGAAAGAATCTTTTAAATCTACGATATATCCTGACAATGCAGAAGTAGCTTTATATTTCGAATCTGGCGTCTGACTTATCGTCGATCTCCTCTACTTAGAGGTAATCGTCATACACGTACGACCAAAGTAAATAGAATAAAAAGAGACAGACAGAGAGAGAGAGAGAGAGAGAGAGAGAGCGAAAGAAAAAAAAAAAGAGAAATATTTTCACGTAGTTTGGAAATATAGTAGCGGTGGAAAGTTCGTAAGATAGGTCTTTGAAAGCAACGAGGAACGATGGAAATGCGGTTTTTGGGACGATCCGATGGAAACGATCCTCGGGAGGTCGGTCTTACGGTAATTTCGAAACTTCCCCATAGCGACGTTGGTAGTTGCAATAAGGAGCCGAGAAAATCTGGATATCTCGTTATTATATAGCACGGACTGAGTTTCTCTCTCTCTCTCTCTCTCTCTCTCTCTCTCTCTCTCTCTCTCTCTCTCTCTCTCTCTCTTTCTACCCTCCCCTTCCTCCTCCTCCTCTCTAGTGACTTTACCATCTCGTGCTCGCTCGTTTCTTAGCCGTAGAATAATTAATACATACAAGTCTCCAGAGTGCGAAAGGAATTTCCATGTTGGTTCGGGCTCTTGTTTGTAAATCGTCCTTACACCTTATTACACCTTTTAGGTAAAATCCTACGTCATTATCAACGTCATGTATCTTAAAACTTTCGGATTATTTCCTCGATCTCGGGTACGTTAATTAACGATGATGATACTATAACGAAGGACGGATTTAAAGTTCGAGTTATACTAATACCCTATGTATAATATATGTTTATTACGATCAATAGTCGCCTAGGTGAAATAAATATTATCCCGATGGACAGGAGGATAGAATTAATTGTAGAGTTTACCTCCATCACGAGTTGGTCGCCGATAAATAATTCATCCTGTATGTATATAGAAGAAAAAGAAAGGGGAAAAAAAAACTGACAGAAAGAAGTCTATAAGGGAAAATAAGGATAAACTCGATTATCTTTCCTCCAACGTAGAAGGAGGATCATTACCAAGAATGATATCCATATTTCTAGGGGGTTACGAGACTATCATACTGCGGCGAATAAAAGAAAAGCTTCTGAAAGTTGGTAGATCTTTTGAAAAAGAGACGGATAAGCGTATAGAGAATATGAGGAGAGGGAGAAAGAGAGAAGAAGAGAGAGAAAGAGAGAGAGAGAGAGAGAAAAGTGAGTGGAACACGAAGGGAACGATTCGATCTCATCACGGAGAGGGTGCAGTTAGCAACATCTGGTACGCCGAGAGGGAGCGAAAGAGGGACGAGAGAGGTAGAGAAAGAGGTTACACGCATAAGGTAGGAAGAGAGAGTGGGAAACCGAAAGAGAGAAATAGCGAGAAATAGAGAAACGAGAGAGAGAGAGAAAGAGAAGTAGAAACGTCCTTGCTAATGCGGACGGTCTTCTCTCGTGTGCGGTTCCCGCAGTTGAAGTTGCGTTTCGCAACAGTCTCTCAACCTCAAAAGAGGAGGGACGAACCGACTGAAACCAAAAGGAAAATGAAAGAGAGAGAAAAAGAGAGAGAGAGAGACAGAGAGGAGGGGGAGGTAGAGAAGGAGGAGGTGGAGGATTGGTACATTAGCCGCAAAGGGGATGCCACGAGGATCTCTCAAACTGTCGTCAGGACTTAAGTTTGCTTTTTCTACAATCCGGAATGTACGGCAGAAGGCGGCAATATCCGAGGGAAATTCGCAAGGGCGTGATATTTCTACTCTCCTTCTCTCTGAATATTTTTCTTCTGGTTTCTTCCTTTCTATCTTTCTTTCTTCCTTCCTTTTTTTGTTTCTTTCTCACTACGTTACTCTATATCGAAAGGGAAAAAGAGAAAAAGAAAAAGAAAGAAAAGAAAAAACGAATCCTCTGTTACTCTTTTTTCTTCTTCTTCTTCTTCTTCTTCTTCTTCTTCGATAGGAATTTCTAAGCGAATCATTGTTAATCGTATCGCGTGCGAAACCGAATCGTATATATTTCGGAAGACAAATGTTCGTGAACACGACCACGCCCTCGTTATTTTTTACTCGGAAAATTTCTGAAAAGTCTAAGAGAAATAATAAACGAGATAGATAGATAGATAGATAGATAGATAGATAGATAGATAGATAGATAGAGATAGATAGAGAGAGAGAGAGAGAATAATTTATACGATTTTATCTTCCCAATGGAATATTATGTCGCTACGGATTAGGTAGATCGTTAACGTTCGATTGGACGACAGGTTGATGGAAACGCAAAGAATAAAGAGAAAAAGAAAAGAGAGAAAAAAGGGAAAAGAAAAAGAACAGGAACATTGTGGAAACAAGCTTTGCGTGTTGGTTGAACGACGAATATAATTCGTCTTGTAACACGAATGGTGCTGATATAGAGTGAAGATAGAAAGAGGGAAAGGGAGAGAGAAAGAGAGAGAGAGAGAGACAGACAGACAGACAGACAGACAGACAAATAGATAGAAAGAGAGAGAGAAAGAGAGAGAGAGACAGATAGACAAAGAGAGAGAGAGAGAGAGAGAGAAGGAACGGGTAATATAATTTGAGCCAGGAGTATCGACATATTGGATTCTGCAGTCGAAACGCCACCCTCTAAACCGACGTATCTCGTTATATCGTATTTGCATTCGATCTGTAGTTTGACGTGGAACGACAGCTACGTTGACGAGGACTCCTCCTACCATAATATAGCTATTGCGATAGCTAGTACGATACGTTTCGAATCATTCTATCTTTCATCTCTCACTTTCACCATACTTAACGTTAGACAGAAAGAGGGAGACAAATCCTTAAGAGAAAAAAAAAAAAAAAGAAAAGAAAGAAACATCGTAACGATTGATCCATCCGTTATCAAATCGCGATTCGAACGGAAACGGTAGTGTAAATAAGAATGGCCTATCAAGACAAAAAAGGAACAACGAGTGACGCGTGTTAAAGGGAGCAAGCTAATCGTAAATACTCGATCTAAATAGAAATTAGAGAGAGAAAGAGAGAGAGAGAAAGAGAGAAAGGAAGTAACGATACGAATCTCAAGCTCGTCGTTTTTAACAATGTAAGAACTCGATATCGCGTGCGTAGAACTCGAAACACGAGTTCGTTACGAGAGGGAAGCGCATACTTCAACCTCTTGGATAAGGCAAAAGTAAAGGTACCTTCTCTGTAGTAACGAAAGGATGAAAAGAGAAAGAAATAGAGAGAGAAAGAGAGAAAAGAAAAAAACGATAGGTATACCTATAAGAATACAGCGAATGCGGAGTCGTGAAACGATAACGAACCCTTCTTCCACTCGGCAAAGTTCCGCAATTCGAGGAGAGTCTAAAGGGGGAGTCTAAGGGGGTGGAAAAGCGTAGCCTGGATAACTCGGCAGCAGGGATTGGTTCGTTAATGTTATCGGTGGCTCGCGTGATGTGGAACATAAAGCATCGTACCTTCTTGAATTTCGTTCCCTTTGTACGCCTCGGAATTTATGTTACACCGATCCTGTCGCGCGCACACCGCACACAAGAAGGGTGAGACGAGGAGGTTTAGGGAGGGTGGATGGATTAAACTAACAAGTAAACGAAAGCCTCTGAGAGAAGTGGAACGAGGAGAGTTAAAAAAGGGTGGTGGACGATGTAGAAAGAAAAGAGAGAGAGACAGAGAGGATTTCGCGATATAATACGAGTTTATACTAAAGCTTCGTTTTAACACTTGTATAAAGAAGATTTCTCTTCGACGTTTTATCGTTAAGGGAAATAAATAAAGGAAGATGCGACTTAAGTATTATAGAATCTATTTATATATTCTCTCTATCTCTCTCTCTCTGTCTCTCTCTCTCTCTCTCTTCTCTCTTCTCTCTTTATCTCTCTCTTTCTCTCTTCCTGCCTTATCGTCTACCATTCACCGATAGATTAAGTTTTACGAACTTCAAAGGTCGAATATGATATGCCAAACTCGAACGCGAATTTAAACCTCAAGGGGTAGACAGGACTTGTCATATTTTCGATGAAATTCCATTAGACCGTATGCCGAGGGTCCCCTGTGAAACGCAGCGTTCGCAATGACGGTACCGCAGCGTGCAGCCCGTGTCCCGCTTGCTGCCGCTGCTACTGCTAGTAGTCGTCGTTGTCGTCTATACTACGTGAGTCGTTCGTGCTCACACGAGCTCTCTCTCCCTTCTGTCCATTTACGGTGGTTAGCAGTTCGCTCGCGCGAACCATTAGCACCTCGTGAGTTACGGTTAGCCTCGGTAAAGCTCTTTCTCTCTCTCTCTCTCTCTCTCTCTCCCTTTCCCTCTCTTTTTCTCTCTCTCTTTCACTTGCTCATACAAGTATACACTTTCTCTTGCATGTGTATGGACAAGTTTGTGTTCACTCGCTTGCTAGCCGAGGACGACCCTTGGAATCTCTCTCTTTCTCTCTCTCTCTCTCTCTCTCTCTCTTCGTACTTCATCTTCTCCTGCTCGCATATCGCTCTCTCGTGCCTTGTATATTAATTATTTCAGACGGAAAAGGGTAGCAGGGTGCCACCGCCATCACCGCTAACACTGCCCTGGGCTTCCCCTTGGGGAAAAGAAAGAACGACGCGGGGAGAGGAAATTGCGTCGATACCGCGCGAAATTACATTGACCCAGATTTTCTCTCGCCGTCTGCCTTTTCTTTTTTTTTTCTTCTTTCTCCCTCTTTCTCTTTCTCTCTCTCTTCCACTTTCTCTCTCTCTCTCTCTCATCTTTCTTTTTTTTTCTTTTTCTCCTTGGATTTATTTTTCGTTTCTTCTTTCTTCATTTTTTTTCTCCCTCTTTCCTCCGTTTCGAGATTCCATTAATCATTATTAATCGTTACAATCGTGATAAAGTAAACCAAATAACGGAAATAAACAATTCCGTATAGGAAGTATTGTGTAATTCTTTCGTAGAATTTCGTAGAATCACGAGGGGGATATATTTATTAAAAGATACATCCTTTATTTCATAGTCGAGATTTTAACGGATATTATTAATAATTAAATTAAGCAAGTAATTGTAGGATTTAACAGTACAAAAGAGACACGATTATTCTCAACATTTTAATCGCGTAAAACGAAACGTATATAAAAATAAAATATATATATATATATATATATACAAAGTTTATTCGAATAAAAATTAATTTTTATAAATTGTTGACGTAACGCTTATCGACTATACGTCGCGTTTCCACGGAATACCGGTATTATTATATGGGGGAATATAATTTCGAAAAAGTTAACGTACTCTCGCTTTCTTTGAAAGGAACAACAGCGATATCGCATTACGTCTAACACGAAGGAAAGAATAGTAAAGGAAATGTTCGGCTCCTTTGCTGCAGCATACACACACACCACACACATAATATATATATATATATATATATATATATATATATATATATATATATATATATATATCGTTGACTCTCTTTTACGTGGGCATATGCTCGCGTCGCGACGGAATAGCAACTTAAAAGTATTTCGTGGTTAACCCTTGGGACCGTTATGAATTGCACTTAAAGGAGGACCTCGACCCATAGATTAACCTCCCGTTTCAATTAATCACCCGGTGTAGTACTGACGGAACACGATCCATCTCTCTCTCTCTCTCTTTCTCTTTCTTACTTTCTTGCTCTCTCTCTCTCCCTCTCTCTCTCTCTCTTTCTCTTTCTTACTTTCTTGCTCTCTTTCTCTCTTTCTCACACACACATTCACATGTGCAGATAAGTAAAGTAAAGATCGGGAAACGAAGAAAAAGCGTCTCTTCTTTGAAGCACTAGGCCAGTATTAGTTCATTGAATTTAAAAACGAACATTTCATTCGACGTTATCGTCCGACATAATATCGGTGTACATTCGTATCGTACAATCGCTCACGATACTAAAACGATACAAACCGAAGTGGCTCTTTATCGTTTTAAAACTAATGAGTTAATTGCCTTCGGCGGATATTACTCGTAACGAACGACGGAGCAATCTTTTCATTCTGAGTACTTACACGTGTTTTTTCTTTCTTTTTTTTTTCTTCGTTTTTTTTTTTTTCGTTAACGAACGAAATAAACTCGTAAAACATATTCGAATGATATAAAATATACGTAGAAGTAATTTTATCTATTAAAAATTTTAATACTATACTATCATAATAATTTGTGTGTATCTCTACGAGCGCGTTGTTGGTTCTTTCAAACATTTCAAAGCCACAAGGAACTTCACTGAGAATGATTTAACGATAATTTACGTAGTGATATAAGCAAGTCACTTTATGCAATATACGCAAACTACTCGTCGTTAGTCGCTCGTTGCTTCTTCTCTCTCTCTCTCTCTCTCTCTCTCTCTCTCTCTCTCTCTCTCTCTCTCTCTCTCTCTCTCTCTCTCTTTGTCTCTGTTTCTCTCAAGGTATGGTGGTGATAGTGATAGTGGTGGTGAGACGTTATTGCTACTGCAATTTAGCAGGTGCTACATAAACGTTCATGTATGCTCTAGGAACAACGACAACGAGCTTCTGTTTACACTTTAGTACGCATATATGTAAAAGGATGTACCGCGTAGACATATTCTTAACTTACATACATATATGTTAAGGAAGAAAAACAAAATAATATTATCTCTCTCTTTCTCTCTCTCTCTCTCTTTTCTCTCCCTCTTTTTTCTTCCTCTTTCTCTCTGTTTTTCTCTTACAACAAAAGAAAAAGCTATAAGGGATGATGCTTCGGTAAGGATAATGCTAGGATATTCGCCATGGAATACATATATCAATCTCGGCTGGATTAAGCCAGGCTCAGTAGCTGCTTAAGTCCGGCGTATCCATTAAACTCTCGTCAGGAGGCGCCTAGTACGTGACACGCCGGTGGTGGTCTTAAGCAAGTTTGATGAAACTTTTCCGCGTCGTGGAAGGAAAGGTGAATGACGTGTCACGAGTAAGAAAGAGAAAAAGGAAGAGAGAGAGAGAGAGAGAGAGAGAGAGAGAGAGAGAGAGAAGAAAGGAGACGACCTGAAAGGGTCGACGTACTCTTTTTCTCGAAGAAAAATATTGTCTGTGAAATTTACACTATATATTATATATATATGTATATATATATATATATGTATATATATATGTATATGTATATATATATACTATTATTATATATATGTACGTGTATATATTTATATATAAAGAAAAGGGTTCTCTCGAGCTATTTTTCTTTACGCCTGCGAGAAATTTTTCTCTTTATTTACTGATAAGATCATCTTCCTTCTAAGTGATCTGATTAATGAAAGATTCTTTCCTCTTTCTTGTTTCAGCTATCGGAGCTCGAGCAGCGTGTCTTGGAAGCCGAGGGAAGAGCCGATGAGGCGGAGGATAAGGTGAGGACAAACGAAATAATATAAAAAGAGGAGAATAAATGAGAAAAAAAAAGAAAGAAAGAAATATGAAAGAAAGATTTGTAGTTTGTCGTTCATTGATACGAAGATACTCGTGGAAGAGTTTGCGAGAAATCCGTTCGAGTTCGATGAACACGAGTAAACATCATCGTGTTGGTTTGAAGCGAGAAACGAGTGGATTTAATCGGGTGTAGAAAAATTTGTCGAGAGTGTTTCTCACGATGAATCTCTCTCTCTCTCTCTCTCTCTCTCTCTCTCTCTCCTTCTTCTCTCTTTCTCTTACGTGAAGTAGCGACAGCCTGCTGCTTGAGAACAATCGAGCGTAAAAAGACATTCGAGTACCGGTACTCTCTGCTTGCTTTCTCTCTCATTCTCTTTCTCTTTCTCTTTCTCTTTACCCTTCTCCTCTTTATTTCCTTCTCTTTCTTTCTCGTACTGTACATATAGTATAAATGTCCGTTACAAGTCCCCGAGTGCCCTCGGAAAATTGCTACGCCATCTTCTCGCTTGGCTAACTCCAGCGATTTGTTTGAAATAATTACTGAATTTTCCGAGACGTCTGAGATAAATAATTCATTGAACGAGCACTAACGACTAACGTTCTATTTCTCTTTGGATATTTTTGTACTATTACTATTACTACTATTATTATTATTGTTATTGTTATTATTATTATTATTATTATTATTATTATTATTATCATTAGTATTACTATTACTATTATTATTATTATTATTATTATTATTATTATTATTATTATTATTACTATTATTATTATTATTACCACAGTCGAAACGAACGATTCGAACAAATTTTTGTTTGCGAATCTTAATTCGTCGCATATCGTCGAATATCCTCCTCAAGAATCCTACGCACGTATGTCAACACGTTCGATGATTTATACGATCCATTGTAAATCCTTCCAAGTAAATAGATTTATCGTTCTATCCTGGATTTGTGTTTATTTATTTTTTATTTTTGTTTTGTTTCTTTTTCCTATTTATCTCTCATTTTTCTTTTCTTTTTTTTTTTTTTTTTTTTTGTTGAAGTCCAAATAATATCTGTCTCTAATAACGTCTATATACGTATAACAAAACACACCTTTTCGAAATCAAAATCACGCGTCGCAAGTGTTCACGATTACTCGTAAAAAAGAACCAAGCATGAGTTTTCTCGATCGTAGAAAATACATATATGTTTGAACGTTAGATATCACACTGTATTACCGACGAAAACGTCCAATTCGTTCGAGGTTTCACACCCTCGAATTTCTCTCTTTCTCTCTATCTCTCCCCCTCCTACTTTCTCTCTCTCTCTCTCTCTCTCTCATTCTCTCTCCCTCTCTCTCCTGTTTTCATCGATTTGTGCTTGCACAAGTTATTACCTCCATATAGTCACTCACCGTTCTTACCGACAGACCAAAGTACCTCGTATCCTTTGAAAATATCTTCTAGACGAAATTCGAACTTACCAACAGGAGGCAACATATCGCTCGATATTCCTCCGTTTGGTTTCCCATTTTTTTCCCAAGGATTCGTTATGTCGTCGTTGTTATCCAATTTCCGATATATGTTAAAGAGAACTCGTTTACCGACGATACTTACTATCGATTTTCGAACAGGTGTTTTATTATGATCGTCGTGTAGAAAGATTGTATATCATTTTCATGTGGGATAAGAATCGTGTAATCCTAACAGTTGACGTACTAATTTATTCATTCACGAAAAAAAAGGAAAAAAGAATGAAAGAACTAATAATTACACGAAGAAAATAATTATGTTAACAGATAATAATTTATTTTAAAAAGTATCTTAAAGATGACGTAACGAGACCAATGAATATGTACATATTTTCAAGAGCGAGTTAATGCTTGGAATAGAATCAAACTGAAGTAGTAGTAGTAATCATAGTAGTAGTAGTACTACTACTAGTAGTAGTAGTAGTAGTAGTAGTAGTATTAGTAGTAGTAGTAGTAGTAGTAGTAGTAGTAGTAGTAGTAGTAGTAGTAGTAGTAGTAGTAGTAGTAGTAGTAGTAGTACTAGTAGTAGTAGTAATAGTAGTAGTAGTAGTAGTAGTAGTACTAGTAGTAGTAGTAATAGTAGTAGTAGTAGTAGTAGTAGTACTAGTAGTAGTAGTAATAGTAGTAGTAGTAGTAGTAGTAGTACTAGTAGTAGTAGTAATAGTAGTAGTAGTAGTAGTAGTAGTAATAATAATAATAGTAGACTAGTAATAGTAATATCGTATCGGCCGGTACTCTCGCGGGTAAATTCTGTGTCAGGCAGGGCGCATGTTAGGCTGGCATTGATTTTTGTCTCTCTTGCCGTCTCTCTTCGAGCGAAAGAAAGAGAGAAGGAAGAGAGCAAGAGAGAGAGCAAGAGAGAGCAAGAGAGAAAGAGAGAGAGAGAGAGAGAGAGAGAGAGAGAACACGAGAACGCACGAAGAGAAAGAGAAAGAGAAAGAGAGAAGAGAGTAAGATGGCCGACGAAGCGGCCGACGAGACCGCCGTTTTGTTATGACCTCGAAATTCCGTCGAAGACTCGCGAGCCACGGTCACGTGTTTTCTCGCGAAAGTTTTTACATTTTTCTACGATCAATACGATCTATAAGAATCGATCGTTGTGTACATCCTCGGTGTACGCATCGTGAGGGCGCATTCGTTCGTAACGATCGAAGAGTGACCAGCTCGAGAATATTATGGATACCAGCAGGTGACACTGATGAAAGGTAAAGCTGATCTGAAGGTAGTCGATGAAAATGTGAGCTTTAAGAGTTTCCCTTTAATTTTCGCACACACGTATATACACATCTACGCTTTTTAAGATATATCCTGTATCTTTTACAAAAAAATACGAAAGCACGCGCTCGAACACGCACGCACGCACGCACGCACGCACGCACGCACGTACGCACGTACGCACGTAGACAGATATAAAAAAAATAATCATCGTTATCAGGTACTATCCTTCGTTCTCGTTACATCGAAAATTAGAAAAACTTGCTTCATCGAATTCGTTAACTCATCCAAAGCTGGGAGATATATGTATATCTTTGCGCTCCAATTTCCCATGTCTCTTTCGTGATTCACGAAGTGATTCACGGATACGACGAACGCGTTAAGCTCTCTCGTTGCTGTAACTCTCGTAGATTTTTATGATATGTCCGATATTATCTTGATTAGAGTATATTGCCTACTATGTAATATCCGTTGGTCTTTCTCCCTCTCTCTCTCTCTCTCTCTCTCTCTCTCTCTCTCTCTCTCTCTCTCTCTCTCTTTCTCTCTCTATCTTTATCTCTTGCATCTGTTAAAATTAATATTACGTTCATCTCTTTCTCTCTTTAAGAATTCCTTTTATTTCTATTTTCTTTTACTGATATACGAGATATACATACAAACATACATATATATAGATATTATTTATACGTATATATACAAGTACATGACACATATATTTTTATATATGCGTCTGTATAATACACACGCGCACGCACGCATAAATGAGCGAGAAAGAGAAAAAAGAAGCACGTCGTTGGGAGAGACTTTTCTTTTGTCCCACGTCGATCAAGTTGCCACATTGGAAGGGCGAAAAAATAGAAGAAAGTAGAAAAGAGAAATGTGAAAAACGAGGAAACAAAAAACCTTTTTGAAAAAGAATAGCATTTAAGAGCAATTTACGGATACGCGTCTGGGACTTTAACGACGGAGTCGCTTTGACGCGACGGAGACGCGACTTTTAGAGAATTGGCAAGGATCCAATTCGTGAGTAATCCTGCACTTCCCGTGAGCACCCGCGCAACAAACAAAATAAATGTATATA
>NC_057687.1:9043681-9076181 GCF_014466175.1 Vespula pensylvanica | reverse complement strand
TTCATTGACGACGAGATTGCTAAGATCTTCCTTTTTCTTTCTCTCTTTCTTTCTTTTTTTTTTTTTTTTTATAGGCCGTGCCAGCCAAATCAGATCCATGCCGTTTGGTGATAGTTCCGATGATAGTTCGGACGGGGAAGAACATCCGAATCAAACGGAAACCAATACCAGAATTACCAATAGCTCGTCGGATAATACGGATTCCTCTCTCGGTAGTGGTAGTAGTCCATCGAAAAGCGTTAAAACGACGAGCAGTTTGAGCCCGGCTAAAAGAAGCTCTAGCGGATCTCCGAGCAAAAGCGTAAAACGTGGTGAGCTTCCAGATAATTTACCGTTCCATTTGTTTCCCTTAAATGTTGTGATTCGTTTAGAAGGGGTATCGAACCTCCCGGCAACTTCGACAATTTCCTTGTTGTAGACACCTCTCTTGAGTCAGGCTTGTCCGAAGATTATGCCATACCTCCTGACGCACTTAGCTCTACGTCACTGGAATCAAGCATGCCCAGTCTCTTGATGCGAGTTTCTGGAGAAAGTCCAAAGAAACAAGAATCTTTGGAAAAGACAGGACACTTGGCGAAACTCGGTGGAAAGTTGAAAACTTGGCGTAAGAGATGGTTCGTTTTAAAGAACGGAGTGCTTACTTATTGGAAGAGTCAAAACGACGTGAATAGAAAACCTCAGGGCCAAATTGTATTGGACGAAGTTTGCAGGTAAGAATGCTGACACGATTTTGATTCACGTTACTTTTGTTGCTTCGTCCATTTCATTTCACGGATTTTATTCGTCCGAACAGGATAAACAGGGCGGAAGGTGCTGCTACGTTCGAGATAGCTACCGGTAAAAAGACCTACTATCTTACTGCAGATTGCATTGCGACGATGGAAGACTGGATAAGAGTTCTACAGAATGTACAAAGGCGGAACGCGACCAAATTACTTCTGAGTAAGGAAGATAATAAGCCCACGATACAGGGTTGGTTGACGAAAGTCAAAAATGGCCATGCTAAGAAGTGCTGGTGCGTTCTAATTGGAAAAATGTTCCTGTATTTTAAGTGCCCTAACGACACGGTAAGTTTTATACTGGATAAAGGTGATAAAATTCAATTATCGATATTAATTGTATTTTTTAATCGTAATTTCTTTTTTTTTTTTACACCCTCGTTAGAATCCTATCGGTCAGATAAATATGAGAGACGCCAGAGTAGAGGAAGTGGAACACGTATCGGACAGCGATAGCGAAGAAAGAGACGCCGAGTGTCCTCACGAGAGAACGATTGGAATTTTTCCAACTCATCAAGGTCCTACTTATCTCTTAATGCCTCACAAACAGGATAAAGACAATTGGCTTTATCACTTGACGGTGGTCTCTGGTGGTGGACCAAGCGCGGGAACTCAGTACGAACAGTTGGTGCAGAGGTTAATGGAGACCGACGGTGATTCTAGCTGTGTACTTTGGAGACATCCTCTTTTGCTTCACACGAAGGAAAACATTACCAGCCCGTTAACTAGTCTGACATCCGAAGCCTTGCAAACAGAAGCTATTAAACTTTTCAAGGTTGGTGCTAGCAATATCTGTATAGATAGATAAACAGATAGATGTACATTGTACGTTGTACATTTTTTCATACGCAAAACTAACGTCACACCGTTGTACAGGCTTGTCAGCTGTTTATGTCGGTGGCGGTAGAACAGGCAGGCATTGATTACCACGTGGTTCTGGCACAAAATGCGTTACAGCAATGCCTAGATCAGCCTGAACTTCAATCGGAATTTATATGCGCATTGGTAAAGCAGACAAGTCGTCACACACAACACCGTTTGGGCGTACAGGTAAAAAAGGCCGCCAGACTTGTGTCGCTGGGTACTGCGCGCGTTGTAAGTCCTGCTTATTGTTTAACAAACACTCTTTGCCCTGTACCATTTTTTGACATAGATTGGGATCGTGCAACTTGTCAAATATATACATACATATACATACATACATACATATATATATACACACACGTTTACTTGGTTCGTACGAGTAGCTTTTATATTGTAAAAGAAACGAAAAAAAAAAAAAAATATGCATCGTGAAACGTTCAAAAATTTAATGTGCTTTTAATGTGAAAAGGGATAGAAAAAAGAAAAATGGTACATTGGGTACGCTTAGTCAAGTATTATACGTAATCGTTCAATTTATACAAGCGAGATATAAACTTAGTCTGGCATTATCTTATTTTATTTTCTATCTTTTTAGAAAGACTAACTTATCGATTAACATAGCCATGCTGCGTATTTTCTCCTCGCCATAATACTTGACGAAGTTTAACAAAAGAAGAAGAAAAAAAAAAGAAAAGTTTTAGTTTTAACATTCATTCATATTTCATTTTCATTTGCCGCTTTGAGTGTGCTGCTCCTAGGCTCTTATATATCTAAACCGCATGCGTTTGTTTTTTCTTCTGGATATTATTATTACGTTATAAGTTTTTTGGTTTTTTTTTGTTTGTTATCATTTTTTTTCTTTTTTTTTTGGTTTTTTTTTTTTTTTTTTATATACAAATTGTACTTTTTAATATTTATACATCATACCCGATCACCTCACCCACCCTGACGCCCTTCATGTGAGCCGAACATATTTCGACAATTAATCGTGCAAACGCCATTTTTATCATCTCAATCGTTTTCATCGAACCACTCTCCTGTTTTTTTCTCCGTCTCGTAAAAAAAAAAAAAAAAAAAAAAAAAAAAACAAGAAACAGAAAAAAGAAAAGAAAAAGCGTTTCGCATCGTATATCCTAACAACAGTTGTCAAAATACGTTCTGCGGCACACACACTTGCAGAATGGTATGTTGGTGTACATAAGAACCACACACAGAAAAACATCTTTTTTAGATTGTTGTTTTGTTTTTTTTTTCTCTCTCTATCTCTATCTCAAATATTTTTTTTTCTGCAATAGCTCATTAAGATATATTCTCTGTTTTGAATGCTGCTTAGAGAATTAGATCTTTATCGCCCGTATAAACAAACAAGCAAACAAAACAAAACAAAACAAAACAAACGAAAATTTTTTTACAATAAAACTAAGGCTAGATCTTCCACGAGGAGCTATCATCGTAGAAATGCAAGA
Organism: Vespula pensylvanica; assembly: GCF_014466175.1. Lineage (NCBI taxonomy): Eukaryota > Metazoa > Arthropoda > Insecta > Hymenoptera > Vespidae > Vespula > Vespula pensylvanica. Next base: position 9,073,072 of record NC_057687.1, on the reverse strand, counting down.
TATAATAAAATTATCGAATCCGCATCGTCGTCGAGTAATATATATATATATATATATATATATATATATACACATATTATATATATATATATACACATCATATGTGTTTATAATACAGCTTGGCAAAGTGAAAATAAAAATCATGTTCATTTGTTATGTTCTAAATGAGTTCAAGGGTGATGCTTTCTCCTCTCAAGCTGTAAAAAGAAAACGAGAAGGAAAAAAAAAAAGCAAAAGAAAAAGAAAAAAAAAAGAAATTAGACTCACGTGGCCTCAAGCGCTTTTATCTCATCCACATTTATTAATTCATCGATCTGACGGTCCATGCGTTTTATTGTGATTAACATATAGAGTTACGTTTGGATATAGTTCAATTCCCATCACTTATATATAATATACTAACTAATTGACAATAAGAAAGACGAAAAAAAAAAAAGAAATGATTCTACGTTGCACAGAATACAATCATGAGACTTAATGAATTGTTGCTTCTTATTTGAACGATATATATATATATATATATACACACATACATATACATATATATATATATCGCATCAAGTTTCCATAGTATTTAAAATTGTTCATAAAGTTTTGAAAAATCGTGCTGGAAAATGAAAGCTTCTTAAAAAGATATATGTCGAGAAAACTAATGATTAACGTCTGATCGAGAAGACGTAGACGATAGAATAGGTATGGTTCAGTACAGGAATGTAGTAGTATGCCAGCATACCATTGCAGCAGCTCCTCCTCTGCGCCACGCAATCGCTCTTCACCTGCGATACGCAAAGTCCCGCGGCAAATGGCAGCGGTGAAAATGCGGACGCACAATCGACGGCCTCGTCTTCTCACAGTCCTCCGCTCACGCAGGGCCATTCGACATCTACTATCTTGGATTGCAAAACTAATCCTGCCCAGTACGTTCTTATCCAAGGATGGCAGCTTCTTGCTCTGGCAGTTTCTTTATTTTTACCAAGGAACAATCGTCTCTTGTGGTACTTGAAGTTACATTTACAAAGGAATGCTGATAGCAAGTAAATATGAACTTTTTCTCTCTCTCTCTCTCTCTTTTCCTTTCTCTCTTCAATAATTTTCTATTGCATTTGATAACGATGCTTGAAACGATTTATTTATTTATTAATTCTTTTCCTTTTTCTTTAGAACGGAATGTGGCAAATACGCAGCCTATTGCGAAAGAGCTTTAGAAAGAACTCTACAGAACGGTGGTAGGGAAGTAAAACCATCGCGTATGGAAGTACTTTCAATATTGATGAAGAATCCGTATCATCATTCCTTGCCGCATGCTATTCCTGTACACTTTTTAAATGGCACTTATCAAGTGGTCAGCTTCGATGGCAGTACCACGATAGAGGAATTTATAAATACATTGAATCAAGAAATTGGTTGTCGGGATGTACATCAATCTGGTTTTACATTGTTCAGCGACGATCCTATAGAAAAAGATCTTGAACATTTTATCGATCTTCAAGCAAAGGTATAGAATATATGTTGGGCTAGGTATATATAATATTTGATATGATATAAAATGAATTTAAATCCTTGTCTATCTCGTCTTTTCAGCTTTGTGATATTATTTCGAAATGGGAGACAGCTCTACGGGAAAAAAGATCGGGTAAATTCGAAAATACCAGAGTCATACAATTGACGTACAAATCACGATGTTATTGGCGACAGGCAGCTAAAATGGAAACCGATAGGGAAAGATTATTATTGTGTTATCAAGTGAATCAGCAAGTAGTACAAGGGAAATTCCCATTGAACCGTGATCTTGCTTTTGAACTTGCGTCGTTGATGGCACAGGTCTGTTTAAGAAAAAGTTCATCTTTATAATCGGAGACAATTGATTTTTATATTTTGTTATATTCCAGATCGATTTTGGAGAATACAATAATGATAAAGCACGTGGAAGTGGTCCTGGAAGCAATCCACATCATCTCGTACTTCAAGCATTGGATAAATTTTTTCCGATACGCTATCGGACTAACATCACTGGTGATCAGTTGAGGTATATATACGTATATGTGTGTGTATATAAACACACATACATATGCACGGTTATTTTTAAAATATTCTAAAGTTTCACTGATGTTTTATCCTCCATTGTCATGCAGAGAATTGCAGGAGAAACTTCAAGAAAAATGGATCGCTTTAAGAGGACGCAGTGTATTGGATTGTGTTCGTATATATTTAACATGTACCAGAAAGTGGCCTTTTTTCGGAGCTACACTTTATCAAGCAAAAGTAAATATCATCGTTGATAGGGGAAAAAAAAAAAAAGAAAGAAAAAGATATATGTATGTTATGCATGACGTCATCGAAAACAAATATTTTCCAGCTAAAACAAACAGATCCAGTAACCGTATGGATAGCAGTTAACGAAGATAGTGTAACGTTACTCGAGCTACAAACAATGGCAATAATGTGCCGTTATAATTACGCAAATATAGTCACTTTCGGAGGCTGTTTAGACGATTTTATGCTCGTTGCTTGCCCAGACGAAGGTGCCGCCGAACAAAAACTTCTTTTCGCTCTTTCCAAACCGAAGGTACGGATTTCTACTAATATTCGTACAGATAAAAGATATGATATTAATAATAACAATAATTTGTATTTCTTTGTGCGTCTGTGCGTGTATTGTATGTATGTATGTGCATTACAGATATTAGAGATAACGTTGCTAATAGCTGATTACATGAATGCACTTGGACACGCTTTACCTGGTACTCCACAAATGAATACTTTGACACGCAATGGTTCACACAGATCTATAAAATCGACTCTTAGACCCGCTACTGGTTCGTAAATAACTACTCATCTTATTTTGATAAAACGACGCGTTAAATATTGCTTATTACTTGATACGTTTATTCTAGGTTCAAGTTGTCTTCCAACACAACCGGATATTTTGAAATCAACTCCAGATCACCAAAGACCTTAGAAAGACTGGTTGGCTTATTTTTGAGAATGGTGTGAAAGAATGTGTTTACCGACTTATTGAAAGTTTGACATTGTCAAGGCACTAACTTTATATACGAAGGTATTACCTGTATTATAAGAAAAAAAAAGAAAAACGAACAAACAAAAAAACAAACTATTTGTGCAAATGGTATATCGGATAGCACAGAGCGAAAGCAGTGAGTGCAGCAGTTATTTTGGTTGTGTTTTGTGTACATTAGAATGGAAGCTTGTAGATGACTTTTATGTAAATATTTAACGGCGCATATAGCACAGAGACCATGTACCATGTATATGGTGCAACAGAATGACTGAAATTACTCGAATCGATTTGTAACACTGCCTAATTAGTATGTCTAATTACATCGAATAGTTTCATTTTAAAGCTGAGCATCGTGCGGAAACGTTTTGCTACCCTATTTATATACCAAATACGAATCTCTAGTATAAAATACTAAATTTATGTGATGTGTCACGTACTATGTACATATATATTAATCAGAATTATTGAATGTGTTTAGAAATTTAGTGAACCAAAAAAAAAAAAGCAGAAAAGAAAAAGAAATACACAGAAATACATAAAAATATAATATGCGATACCCTTCTCTCTGATATGAGAGCATGTCAAAAAAAAAAAAGAAAAAAAAAAAAAGAAAATGTACTTCTTGCCAAACAAAGTGCAGTAATACAACAGCTTTTGTACAACTCGTATGTGAAATCAAGTTAAAAATGGTGCGAATTGAACTGAATTCCTATTGTCAGAGCAAAGATGTTTTTGAGATGCTATTGATTTGGAGGAATTTTGACAATTTTTCTTCCGCGTATCGTATTATTTCTTAAATGATTATGAATACTGAATGGCGAGGATAAAGAATATAAAATGAAGCTATAATTTTGTCGACGCTAACCACGGACCTCGAAAAAGATTTTTTCTACAAAAAGTAATGTGACAAATTTCTTATATATTATTACATAATTCTGATAATAGCTAGTCTCATAGTTTATATTTATTTAATATGTAAACGAATATTTCTTTGTTTATATAAAGACACGACCAAATAGATGTAAAGGGGAACATATTTTATTTAACATTTAGCATCGTTCCTGCATAATACACGTGTGCAAAAACATTTGATTTTAATTTCATTCTTTTATAGAAGTTTTGTACTCGCTTGACGTGTCCTACGTAACTAGTTAATGTCTTCCTTCTCTTTAGTAACACAAGCGAATATATAAAGTTAAAGTAGGGCTTTCGTGCAATACGTACAAAACTTCTATAATTTGATATATTATTTGAGATAGGCTGAATATGATCGTGCCTCCCTGAACAGAATAGACGAATGAATCTATTGCACAGCTTCGTTTGGCGCATTAAAGATTTATATAAATTATTCGAGATCCTCAGAATACTGGAAACAGTACAAAGATATGCAAGAACGACACTTTGTCCTTAATTTTTATAATACGCAAACTAAATAATATTGTGTAGGTGCTTAGCACCTTTGTATCATGATGCAGTGAAATCATTCATTCTGTAAATATCATATATTAGGCTTAAGTTTTTAAATGTAGTAGAATCGATACAGAGACAGCCAGTAAATAACAATTGTCATGGAAAAAATGCCTCTGTACGTCAGGAGGCTGTCTATAGTATTCTACTAAGCCTACCATCATACATTTCTATTTATTATTTATTCGCATCAAGTGGCGCATAAAGGCATGAGCGGTGACAAGCAGAAGACATTGTACTATTGTACAGAAAAGCAAATAAACTGCTTGAATCTGCGGACAAGAGAAACCTGTACCTTTACCTTTAATTTAATAGAAATCATCTTTAAAATGAAGATTAATTAATATAATGCATATATTCCTTTATTCCTCTCTTTCTTAATACATTTATATACCTTAAAATTAATCGACTTCCTCGGGTCTTACAGGATGCGTTAGTGGTATTATCGATTTTTTATTTACATCTCTTGAAAGTGCTTTTCTCATATCTTTAAAATATATACAAAAAAAAAAGATAGAATAGTTAACGTATTAAAAATTGACTTTTACTTTGCCAATTAAATACTTACCATAAGCATTTTCATCTGGATCTCCGTTATAATATTCTAATACTACTCTGTAAACAATATAACCCAATTGCTGATACATTTTAATAGCTACTTTGTTACTAACCCTGACAAACAAATCCACAAAGTATGCCTGTTTCCTATAACCAAAACGCATAAGCAATTAATTACCTACTTATCGCTTCGCGTTTATTTCTCTTTCTCTATTTTAAAAGCTTACTTTTCCGATAATTCCTCTAATAATTTTATCAACATCGCTGCAAGACCGAGTCTTCTATGATCAGGTGAAACGGTAAGAGCTGTTACATGACCATGCCAATTTTCTGCAAGACCTTCCGCCTTCCCCATAACTGTAAGATTGTATTAGAAAGAATATTATAATTTTATTGAAATCAGTATCATTTTTGTACAGTTATCTGTTGGGTATAATATATAAATGTTATTTCATACAATGAGATCTTTGTACTTACTATATCCCATAATTTCACCGCTTGGTGATTCAGCTACTTGGAAATATTCTGGCCAATGGGCCAGGTATTGCATATAAAAGGATAACCCATACTATAAAAATAAAATTAAGGAAAAATATATATATTTGTATATAAATAAAACATTTCTCTAATAATATTCTCATACCCTTGACAATTTGATAGCTACTTCAAAAGATATTACTGTGATACTATAACTGAAAACCAACCACTATGACAATAATGAATTGTTAGAAGACAATAAATATCTTGTAAGTACATACAAAGTAAACTTGATCGACTTTTTATATTATTGGTATTATATATACATTCAGGCTGCGTTTACTATTTTCTTACAACTTTGTTACAACAAAGTATTTACAAACAAACTTCATAGAATATTTTTTTCTTATTTTCACTTGTAAATTACGTTTATATAATTTTGCTAGAAAAATAGGAAACAACCTGTACAATCCTAAGGTAATATATATATATAATATTAAGAATTGATTTTCATGAATATTTGAAATATTTGAAAAAAGGATACAGTTTCCGTGAGTGGATCTAGATTTCTGGAAAATAAAAGAACTATAGCATAAATCCTACGTGACATGTCGGAATGAAAGAAAATGTGAGGTTAGAACGTGATATTGTTTGGAATATCTCATATAGCTTACATACACGTTGTTAAATTTGAATAAATCAGTACACGTGAAAGGTCTGAGCGTCGTCATCTTTTCTATTGAAGGAAATTAGGTCTTTTCACGATTTTAAAAACACGTCTTATCACATACACAAGTAGCTTATCTGCGAAGGTAAAGAAATTTCATTAGAAGGAAAAAATAATAGAATTTCATTAGGACGTTATTACTATCGCAAAAATTGATTATATCGATTTGTTTATTTAATTTTTTGAAAAATATTTTACTTTGTGCCAATCGGCTCGAAACAATCAAAAACAAACAACGATAAAATCATTCAGAATGGTTAACCTGATATGATGAAAGAAACATTTATGACTTACTTTTATATAAGAATTTTATTTTATTTCTTAATAAATTATTGACATAGAACGAATCAGAAATAGCGTGTCTTACGTTGTCTACTTAATTCAATATATATCATTAAAAATTTTCACCACCTGAAACGTATGCGACTTCAGCGACAGGTGTGGACAAAATATGAACTACAAATGCGAGCGGGAACTGGCGCCGCCATGAGTTGTCATATCAGTTTATAAGCTTGTTAGGTTATATCCTACTCGCAAGTAGCATAACGATTAAATTAATGTGAATTAAAATAGAAAGTGTTAATAGAATCAACTCAATTTTTCATTCTTTCAATTGAAAGAAGAAATTTTGGAATTTAACTGAAATAAACAGCCATTCGCCCGGTAGTACTTGTATCATACTGCATTTTAATGTATTACAAGTATTACCGACCCAGGTCCTACCGCGTGGAGGTTGCTGCATCTGAGGACCCACGGATTAACGGTGACACTACTTTTTATACTACTACTATTATTAAAAAATCAAAGCAACGGGGTAATCGTCATTTTATGAGAATTCAAGTCTCAAACGCTAAAATTGCAGTTTCAAGGATATATTCGTCCACATAATTTCTATATTCATCCATCGGTGTACAAAGCAAGAGTGATTCAGTAACTGTCAAAGTTAATCAAATATTTGATTTTATTTCCGTCATATTTAGCCAAAGATCGTCAGTTCAAAATTTAATCGATCTAAATATTAAACAAAAATTATTTTATATTCAACACGTGTTTCATGTTTTATAACATTAAAAAAAAAATGTATTTCTTAAATATTAGTTTTTTGAATTCCACCTATTATTTAAATAAATATAAAATTATTGAAAATATTAATTTTTAATTTTTCGCGTTTAAGGAAAGAGAGAGAGAGAGAGAGAGAGAGAGAGAGAGAGCGCTTCGATATTTACTCATCGAAATGTAAGAGAAAATTGCTTTGATATACGTCGAAGTCAAGCGAAATTTCGTTTCTATTAACTTTACAGAAGAGTAATGACTCCGAGGTCAAAAATTATGCGTATGGAGATATTAAATCGAAATTGATTCATATTTTTTCCTTGTTATATAATGTTCGGGTTTATGTAAAATTCGGATTATGTAATGTATGAACAAATCTATTATCGTATAAATTTTTGTTTATACTCGGTGTGCATTTACGTCATTTAAATAATTATTAAATTGTCAAAAAATAAATTACTGTAGTTCAGTCGTATGGAAAGAGTAAATTTCGATATTTAATCATCGGATTGCAGAAGAAAACTGAATCAATAAATATAAAAATCAATCAAACGTTCGTTTTTGTTAATATTAAATATAATCAACGACTCGAAGTTCAATATTTAACTTTATAATAATGTTAAATTGAAATTGTTTTATATTTAACATGTGTTACGAGCATTCAAAAATTTTAATCTCTTTATTATTCCTATTTATAAAACATTTTTAATATAGGAAAATTAAATGTACATTATTTCACAAGCCCGTTAAGACAAAAAGGTTAACCCCTTCTTATATGCAATATTGTCGACAGGAGATATATGATAGCAGTGCTATTATCGACAGAAATGAATTAAAAATTTGGACTATGTACCGTCGATAAGTTAGGAAATCAATTCGTTATTTCAGTAACTATTATCTATGAGTGTTAAATGTCTCGACACGTAAGAAGACAAAATAAGAACCAACATAATCAATAATAAAATTATTCGTTCAACAACTTATCGCATTAACAATATAATACATTTATATATATACATAATATATAATATATATTTTTTTTCATTTATCTATATAACTATGATACAATAAATAATGATCGAACTTTGGTACACGATATAAATACAACATAAAAATAACAAGACAAATGGTACATCAAAAATTAACATGAAAAGAAGAATTATGCGAATGAATAATGAGCATTGATGCAGTCTGTTGAATGCATATGAATGCTACATGTATCGGCAATTATTATATAGAATGCTAATTCGCATAAAAAAATATAATTACAACCATTATTCTTGTCAGAATCAATATTGCACACTAAATCGGTTTGAGTAACACATTATTCTCTTTACCGCTTTTAAGATCGTTCCACCATTGTATTTCGGCTTTACCCCAAATGAGAAATATCAAATTACTCACGAAATAAACGCTAGCCGAAATATAAAATATTATTGACCATAGAGATGTACTGCTCTGTAATAAAAGAAAAAAAAATATATATATATATGTATATACATATACATACATATATACATTGTTTATAAGATAACAAACTCTTTTACATATCTTTATATAATAATAGAAAGATAAATAATATGCAAGATATAGAATACAGGAAAGATTTCTATTATCATATATGATAAAAATTATACTTACCAAGTCGTAAACGATTTCCCCACAGATTATAGGTGCAATTATCGCGATGACAGAGGCCAAACAATTAGTGATAGACATCATAGTGCCGGCATGATTCGGACTAAGATCAATGTGATTTATTTGATATCCACAAAGCGATCCAGCGTTAAGTCCAACCGCTATAACAAGAATTACAATAGTCCACAGTGGATTATTGATCGGAACAAAACCTAAAACAACCAGAGCTGCGGCAGGGCCCCAATAAGCGATAGTGTTAGATAACTTCCTCGTCACCGACCTAGAAACATTCTTTTTAAGAGCGTAATCCGAAAGCCAGCTTACAGGGAAACTTAACATCCACATCACCAAATAGGGCAATGCTGAGATACTTCCATTCTGTAAATTATTAATAAGAATTAATAAGATTAATAAGAATGATATATTAATATGAGAAAAGTATTTTAATGATATATTCGAAAGATCGATTAATTACCTTTTCGATATCAAAACCCAAAACTGAGTTCAAATAAGTTGGCATTTCCGTGAGAAGAGTCCAATATCCCCAACTTTGACCGCAATGAGCAATTATCAATGCCCACATTGGTGTCGATGTAAAAATCTGTTTCCATGGTGTTCGTAATTTCTGAAACAGTACAATAAGTTCGAGCTTTAATAAAAAAAGAACAAGAAGTAAATATTATATTAATGTGATTTCCAATGACAAAAAATTTCTTCGAAAATTCATAATCGTTGAAAAAATAAAAAAAAAAAAAACAAAAAAATAAAAGAAACCTCTTTTTTGATTATATAACGTATCACGTATCGTATCACGCGAAAAATGGAGTTGACGCATTCATAATTACAATGGTATGCTCTTTACCGTGTGCAATTACAATTTCAGTTTTTACAATCTTTTCTTTTAACGAGTAAAGTAAAGGACAAATTCAAATAGTAATAACTACATAAACGCGTATAATATATATATATATATATATATATATATATATATATATTACACACACACACACGCGCGCGCACGCACGCACGCACGCGAGACAATCTCTCATTCCTATTAAATTATCTGTTAAATCAACTGCAAAAGTAATCCTCGGATAATGATATACGCGAGATCGATACGTCCGTTCGCTTTATGTATATAATAATAAATAAATAAATATGTATATATATGCATAGCTATCTAATCGCTTTGTGAAACTAGTTAAGAAGTAAGATGCGATTTCCTTACGTAATAAATCATAATACATTGCTAGTTGATAAAACATACTCTAACGCAATACTATGAGAATGACAATAATGATTAAAAAAAAGAAAGAAAAAATAAAGAAAAGAGAAAAACTTCGATCGGAATTCTATCCTCGTTTCCAAAATTCCCAATGGGAAAAAAATATAATAAAATCGACAAATTTCCAATGACGCATTATCATCTCCTCGAGTGTTCTTCTACTTGGGTTCTTACTAATAACACGTTAGTTATAACATTTTACATTTTCTGTTGGCCTTGAGCCGACGCGCAAAACATACCGAACATACGGGAAATTTAATTAAAAAAGACAAAGTATTGCATTATCGTTAAAAGTACATTAGTATTGTAAGAAAGAAGCTAAAAATAACGAATAGGATCGAACAAAATATAATTTCAAACGGCTGGATACACGAAGTAAATTATGATTCGCTTTGTTGAGAAGAAAAAAGAAAGAAAGAAAAAAAGAAAAGAAAAGAGAAGAAAAAATGATTAATCTCAATGAGATAATAACCGGTACGTTGTGGAATTTTGAATGATAACAATTATCAGGAGAATAAATCTAGCGTGTAAAAAAATCGATCAAATACCGTTTTGTTAAATCGTTCGATCGCGATCAAATTATAATTATTCCAGAAGAAGGCTCTTGAAGAATCGTCGCGCACATTGCTCATTTTTTAATACTCGATATGGATCATTTTTCTTATCGTGTGATTGCATAATCAAACCAAATCGAAATATTTCCATTTAGAATATGAATAGTCCCCGAGTCTGTCGATCTCTGTAAAAAGAAATTATCTTTGTACTCTGATCATTGGAAATAGAACAGCTAATATTCACTAAATTAAAGTATGTAAGTAAAATTTACAATCAGTTTGCGGAATCTTAATTCTTATTTGCAATATAAAACCCATTTATTATCGCACTGTTTTACGTTTAATAAATGTGTCCTGTAAAATCCAATGCTTAATATTTTATCGTTCCTCGATAAGGCCAGTTTTTATTCATTACTTTCGTACCATTAGCGTTATTTACGAACTGTTAAAAACTGTTGTTTTATATTATAATTTATTCACCTCTTCGTTATCAGGATGAGAAGTTTCAAGGTTGCTCGCAATATACATCTTTTCTTCGAAGGAAATAGTTGAGTGAGTAGTCGGTGTATCAGAACCGAGGAAGAGAAATATTATACTCCAGCAGATAGAAAAAGCACCAGAAATATAAAAAATGCTAGGCCATCCTATCGATGATCCTGCGAGCAGACCACTAAGTGGAAGAGCGATAACGGTACCAAACTGTGCTCCTGCGTATGTGAAGGTACCTTAAAAAAAAAGAAAGAAAAACGATATAGTTGCATAAAGAAATAGAAAAAGAGAGAGAGAGGAAGAGAGAGAGAGAGAGAGAGAGAGAGAGAGAGAGAGAGAGAGAGAGAGAATGAAACTAATAATAGAACAATAGGTAGAGAGGAATAAGGAACATGTATTGTCTGTCCTTCACGATCTTTTTCTTTTTCTTTTTTTATCTTTTTTGTTGATTTTTTCGCGTCTTTTTTTCAGTACTTTCGTTCGTTCTATTTCACGTATCAAACGGTTCTCACCAAGTCTTGCCCTCTCTGAGGGCGGCACCCATTTGGAGAGAAGGGTGTGTATGGAAGGTAAGAGGCAACCTTGACAGAGACCCATGCCTACCCTGCAAACGTATACAGCTATGATGCCGCCATAATGAGCAGCAACCTGCATCAGTAAACTAAATAAACCGCAAATGAACATCCCCAAACAGAGAAGCTTTTGAGTACTCCAAATGGTAATGATATAGCCCGATGGCATCTGCATTATCGTATAACCCCAGAAAAACGAACTAAGGATCGATGACCTTTGCGACGAAGTCCATCCATAATCCTAATAAATAATAAAGAAGATCAATCAAATTATTTAGATGTCGCATAATTGTTAAGGAATTATTATTATTTAAGAATTACAAATATTTATCATATATATTATGTAAATATATATAATCTCATTATCTCACATTTAGTAATAATATTACACATTTTTAATAATATATTTCTATTTATATTAAATATGATAGAAAGTTATATATTTAATAATAATATATATATATATATTAATTTATAAAATCTTTTAAATAATTTATTTTATACTTCGGTAATTACATATTAATAGAATTTGTTTGAAGAAAGCAACACTTCCGTTTAATCTTGTCGAATATGTTAATATTACAGTTTATAGCTGGTTTTTGATGTTAATGTTATAAACATTGTATAAAAGAGACTTACTTCGATCTCTGGATTCGCCGCAGTAGAGTTTGACATTGCCACAACAGCCACTGACATTCCCACTCTAAGAAAATATCCAATGACCATGGCGAAGAAAAGTAGAAGGACTTGCAAATGTCTGATCCCCAGTTTACCTGAAACATACATATACGCATATGTAGAGCATATATATATGTATGATATATATATATATATATATATATATATATATATATGTAGAACACAAACACATATATGTTCAATAAATGAAAGTAATGTTCATCTTGATCTTATTTTCGATCAATTAAAAAATGAAAAAGACTTATTATGTCACGATCATTTTAACATTTAAACTGTAGACGCATATCATGTTTTTTTTCTAATTGTTGACATTTGATAATATTTACGCATTTATTCATAATATAATTTAATTTTACATACGTATATATTTAATACCATCTTGAGATTAAGATAAGAATTTATCAAAAAGATAAACGAATAAGGTAAATATAATATTTTTTTTAAGTATTCAAAAAATATTTCAATATAACTTATCTACAATTAAATACTGTTATGATTGAAATAAGATAAAAAAGAGAGAGGAAATTTGATATACGCATCTAGAAATAAGAACGCAATAGGGCACTTGTAAAAGTTAAAAATCTTCTTGTTGTTATCTTACCTTTCAATTAAAATATTATCTCAATCTTCAAAAAATTATTTGTTAAGATATTATTATGCGATGTAAACGATATTTTCGATAACGAACACGATGACTTTTTTAATAAATTAAAAATATTTCTTGAATCCAAACAGAAAACATCTATTTAAATGAAATAGATCCTACGCGAAATTATATATTAGAGTAATATACAAACCCATTGTGTAAAAACTTCTTCAACGAGTCAAAAAAACGGTGTAGAAAAGTAAAATAATATAAAATAATTTTTGAAAAAGAATGATTGAAATGATAATATAATATAAAAAATAATTTTTTTTATAAAATAATTTATAAAAAGCGTTGTATCATAGCGTAATTATAAAATGTTAAGTTTACTAATTCGCTGACGATACGCTTCAAAACGTTTTCTCAATGAATCACAATACTCGTTCCAATAGAATAACTAACTATATAACTAACTACCTGCGGAATTTGAATTTCACACTTAACGAAACGTACCGGTGGGAGGATGGTTCTAATAAATCATTTTCGATACACATATGATTAGACAATTTACCATTGTAGACAATTATAAATAATAATGGTGATGATGATAACACTGACAATGACAACGATGAATAAATCTACCTGGCGACACCTTCTTCGTTGCATCGTCGCTACTACCTTCCTCTTTGCTAGCTGTCATTTTCGCTTCTGCGAGAATACACCGTAGTAAAAATGTTAATCGTTCAAACAGACATATATACTTATATCGAGTTCCCCACCGATTTACAAGACACCACGCCCCTCCTCTATTTTTCCTTTAATTCTCTCTTCTAGATTAACCGTAACGATTTCTATATACAAACTTGTAGAATGCGAATAAAGGCGAGTGAACGACGACTTATTTATATATTTACACGTTCTCAGATATATATATATATATATTGAAAAGAAAAATGATATGGAAAAATATCAATAAAGCTAATTCTACGACATATAATTTTGATAATATTTTGTTAACTATTTGTTATTAAAAGGCAGTGCATCTAAACGATATGTATTAAAAAATAATGTGACTATATTCGATCTTGTGTGTGGAAAACTAATACTTTATAATGAAATGTACATAACTCTTCTTCTGTCATAGTAAATTTTTATTCTATTATTATACTTTCTAGTTGACTGACTTGTTTATATTAATTTTTTGATACCAAATGTAAAAAGATACTTACAATATAATGTTTTTCTTTTTTCACCAATACAAAGATTTTCTAATCATTTGATTTATGATACATTATAGATGTACACATTTTGTTTTTATTGTTAACTTGTTTTTACGTTTATTTCCTCAAGTAGAAGAAATAAATTTTTTTCAAGTATATCTTATCGCGTATTCTTCACAAAGAAGTGTCTAATCTTCTGTAAAGTTTATTGATTGTAGAAGTGATTATTGAATGCGCGATTACATCATTTCTTTCTTCTCATAATATCCTATTATATTGCTACTCATAACGTTTTTAATTGGTATCAAAGAGGATGTATGAAAGTACACAAATATTAGTACGAATTATAAGTATATGTATTTAGATTTATAAGTATATAAGAATATTGCTCATTTTGATATATATATATATCATTTTATACGGCAATTATTAAAACTAAGCCAATTTGTACATTACAATACAATATTTTTTCTTAATTTTGTGATTATTCATCTTAATTCAATATCGCCTTTTTTTTAAAAAAGCATAAATTGATATCTATAAGCATATTTTTATATTTTCATTAAAGCAATTATATTATCATAGGTGAGAAACTTTCACCAGTGTTAAATTCATATCTCTTATTTTTATACAATTGTAAAAGAGCACTGTATTCTCGTCGACTATTTTACAAATACACAAAGGGTACGAACAAAAATAATCATTACGTTACAGTAATAAATATAATCCTTGCAATGTTAGGCCAATTTTGTAAAGATACCATGCTTTTTCTGGATAAATCAAACGATATAACGTATGTATATATGAAATTATTAATGAAATGAAATAATCCAGCGCATATTTATAAATGTAATTTGAAATGTATCAGTTTGAACAAAAAATCGTTTTCATGATTTCTGTCTAATGACATTGATAATAAATATATATATATCGATAAGAAATAACATTAACGAAATTGAGAAAACGTTATGAGACATTAAATCGTAGTTGGCAAAACAATGCATTCTGTTCAAATAATTATTTCTTCGCATTGCACACGATGTATTTTTCTTTACATAAGGTATGTCCTTATTGACACATACCTTCGTCTTAATGATAACATTACTAAACACTTTTATATCTTTCTTTTCTTCCTTGCAGGTTCTTTATTTCCATTTTTCCCTTCATTATCGACGTTTTCCTTGGAATTATCAGATTTCTTTGGACTCTCACATAAGCTCAAATTTGGTAATCTGAAACCGACAGTTAAATGCGTGAATGAGTCATAAAAGAAACACACACGCACACACTCAATACAATAAAATCATTTTTTATCTTACCCAAAGGAGGTATTTAAATCCGTTCCATTTGAATGCGCAACTTTATCTGCGTTTATTGGCGCGTCTTGCGCATTATTTTTCGACGTAAGTTGTGTAGATATCTGTGTTTGGGTATAAGGATTTCTAGAAGCAGTTATTTGTGTTGGAGGTAAAATTCCATGATTGATATAATATTTGGCCAAATTGACTGTGACACTTTTTGTGCAATTATATGTTTTATATATTCCTACGAGATAATCTGCAAGTTCGAACATATTCGATCGAAGGGATATTATTATAAATTGAGCATTCTTTGTTCTCTCTTTAATGTAGTGACCAACGATGGAAACATTTTTGAAATCCAGAGCTGCGTCTATTTCATCCATAAAATATAAGGGGGTTGGTTTATAATGGTGTAATGCAAACACCAAAGCCAAAGAACTCAGAGTTTTTTCACCGCCACTAAGATTACTAATATTTTTCCAAGATTTCTTTGGTGGTCTCACACTGAAAACTATCCCTTCGCTAAATGGATCCAATGAATCGACTAATTCAAGTTCAGCGTCTCCTCCCAAAGTAATCATTTGATACATTTCTTTCAGCTTACTCGTTATTAATGTGAAACCAGCAAGAAATTCATTCATCCTTTGACGGCGTGCATTTTCATAAATATCTCTTAAATTATTTCTTTCAGTAGTTATTAATTCGAGATCCGTAACTCGTTGTAAATAAACTTTATCTTTTTCTTCGTAATCAGCAATAATTTGCATATTAGGAGTTTCTTTTGGTAAATGTTGTATAGTTTTAGCTAATTTTTCCGCTACAACCTTCTCGTCCAATTCACTTATTTCTTCCTCTGATAATTCTTTTAAGACACCAGGTTGTTCTCCTGGAATTGTATGAAGTTTTAAAGAATTTATTTTCTTAGTATAATCTGGCAGTTGTTGCTTAATCGCCGCTAAAATTTTCTTTTGTTCATTAAACTTCTGATCCAGATCTATTTTCGTGGCTTTCATGTTATTTTCACGAGTTTTTAATGCTTCCAATTCTTCCTTTATAGACGCCGTAGCTTCGTCCCGTTCTAGCAATGCCGTATTAAGTTCGTTTAATTTTTCCAACAAAACTTTTCCCTTTTCCTCTAAATCATTTTTCTGATTTTGCATTTCACGTATTTTTTCTTCCGCAGTGTGTATATCATTTTCAAGAGTTTCTATACGTTTTTCCACCTTTTTATAATTTCGTTCGGCTGTTGTAATAGCCACTTGTAATTTATAAATTTCAGCTTTTGTCTTGTCTATCTGTTTATTCAAGTTTGATATTTTTTGTTGTTGTTCCCTTACACGCCCACCAGATATTTTCTCAATCTTCATATTGATATCAGAAACTTTATTTTCAACGATGGTGGATTTTTCTTGAACCATATCTAATTTCTTTTTGGCAGCATCTACAATTTTCTCCAACTTTTGTACCTCTTTGGGATCGCATACAGATTCCGCAACTTTTTCTTCCTGATTCTTAAGTTGTATTTCTAATAACGATTTCTGTTCCTTTAAAGTTTGTACCTCGATATTAAATTTATTTCTATCAACTGTCATATCCTTTAAGGAATTTGAAAGAGTATGTATTTGATTGTCCAAAGTTTGCTGTTTAGCTCTTAAATTGTTACATTCTTCATATACTTGATCAAGATTTTCTTGTAATTTATCAATGTCAGCAACAGAAGGCTCATTTCTAATCACTTTTTGACCCATACGACCTCTAAATACAGTACGTCCACCACCACTCATAGTACCCGACATTTCAATTAGTTCTCCTTTTAAAGTAACTACTCTGTAACGTCTTTGTCCGTATGCAATTCGCGTCGCTTGATCTAAATTGTCTGCTGCTAAAGTATCTTGTAAGCCATAATAAAATGCTGGTAATACATTTTCATCCTCAACGCGTATTAAATCAAAAAGTCTGGGAACGTTTTCTGGTGTCTTTATCTTTTCTTTGCACTTCGACAGATAACGTTGTTGTTTTTCTAAAGGTATAAATGTTGCACGTCCTATATCATTTTGACGAAGAAAAGTAATGCACGCTTGAGCAGTACTAACTGTATCCACTACTATGTTATCCAACGGACCACAAGCAGTTGAAATTGCTACATCATATTTAGCATCTATTGCACCAAGATCACCCTAATGACAAAATCATGACGTATTGAGTAGCTTTAATAGAAATGAAAAATAGTAAAATAATAAAATAATTACAAATGATATTTTCTAAATGTTATTATTCATAAATAAATAGCATATGTACAAAACATACCAATCTACCATAAATACCAGGAATCCTTCCTTCCCTTTTTTCTTTCATAAGTGAATTCAAAATTTTATTTCTTGAATTACTTGCTTGCATGGCAGATCTTTTTTCTTCATAAGAAATTCTCAGATTCTTTAGTTTCGACGTCATTTGAATCTCACGATCCTTTACTTCTTGAAACTCAGTTTTTGCTTGGTTCAAGCTTTTTTGAGTAGCAGGAATCTTTTTATTCAAGGAATCAAGTTGTTCAGTTCTTTGTTTAATCGTATCGACAGTAGTTTTCAAAGTTTCTTTTATATTATTCAATTTTTCTCTCTCTGTCTGTTCAATAGATATGTATAATTGTAATTTAGAATCTTCAATATCAAATGTACTCTTAGCTTCGTCGACATCTTTCCTGAGAGATATTAAGTTTTTCTCTAATTGAGATCGTTCGTTAAGTAATGGCTCCGTTTTTTCACGTAAACCACTCATTAAAGTAGCCAATGCAGCTTCCTCCTTTTCTCTAGATTTTACATGCTTCTTTACATATTCTTCATATTCCTCGATTGTATGTGAATTTTTTTTAGGTACTTCTTGCAATTCTTCTAATTTATTTTTTTCCTAAAATCATTAAACAAATATGAAAATTTTATAAAAACATTCGATATTCAATTTGATAAAAATTTTCAATTTTATGATTAAACTTACAGTTTTCACCAATGTAAGATTCTCTTTTCTTCTTTTGTTTGTCTCAACCATTTCAGCATATAAATATTCATCCTTCTTTCTTATTTGTTCGAATTGTGCATCAACATTATTTTTATTAGACTGCAATGTATTCCACTTTTTATTCTTTTCATTGAGTATCTTTTGTTTTTCTTCCTTTTCTTGATGAACAATTTGCATTTCATTCACAAGATTTTTAACATCTTCATTTATTTCATTCGTTTTTTCTTCTTGTAAAGTAATTTCCTGTACTGTCCTAGCACTGATTTACGAGAAACTTGAAATTATTGGTGTGAATTAAACGAAATAAAATAATGTATCATAGAACCTCTAAAGAGAAGGTAATAATGAATTAAGGGTAAAATAATACTATAACGTACCGTTTACAATGATACAATTGATATTGTAATTTTGTTACACCATTCTCCATTCTCAAATAATTAACTGCATCCTGCAAAGGTTCTTGTAAAGCTGCTTTTTCCTTTTCAACAATTCGAAGACGATTCATTTTTTCTACTCTACACTCTGATAATAATTCAATCTTCTCAAACAATTTTTCTAGAGGTTCTTTGAAACGTACAGTACCAATGATATCTTCCAGAAATTCCAACATACCAGTTTCATTGTCATTGGCAGTTTTTGGTTTCATCATTGCTATCTGTTCTACTTCACCCTATTAAAAAATTTTGTTAGATCTTAAAATTTTGAAATATGAATTATATTTTTACCATTCATACCTGTAATATCAGAAATCTATTGTGATCTAAATCAACACCATGAGATCTCAAAAGTTTAGATATCTCCTTAAACGGTACTTTCTTATTGTTTAATTCATAATACGATGTACTATCCTTAAATGCTGTTCTAGATATTACAAATTCACTATTTGGTACAATATCATAATCATCACCCTCCTACAATATAAACACTTCTTTTTTTCTTTTTTCATATATTTTTTATATAAATAAAATCATGTATATAGTAAAACAATGAAAATTTTTTACTTTTAATTTACCTTATCTATTATACTTTGAAAATATATCGAAACGGTGCAACTTTTGCAGTTATTATGTTGATTCGAATTGTGTATCAAAACTGAGATCTTTTTCGAACGTATCTTACTTGCTTTATAACCAAACACAAAAAGCATTGAATCGATTACATTGCTTTTACCACTTCCATTTGGTCCCACAATTGCAGAAAAACACTAAAAGGTATATGATAAAAAAATACATAGCATATAGATTCTAAATAAAGATTAATTAGCGATGATAACGATATTTACCTTATGAAAAGGTCCAATAATCTGCTTGCCAGAGTAACTTTTAAAGTTTTCATTAACTATTTTTGTAATCATGAGCCTAGGCCCATTTATATTTAAATCATTAATCTTTTTTGGTAATGGTGGAATGTAGATATCATCATCTATTCTTATACCTCCTTCTTCATCGTTATTAAGTTCATTATTTACAAAGTCCACTTCCATCTCATCAGAAACATTATGTCTATTCTGTACTTTATTAGCCATTCTAAGTACTTTTTATAGCATAGTCAATATTTTGAAAAATATAATGTACACATTGATTGTTTGAGGTTAACCGACAACATTGATTGTAAATAATATTGCTCTCATAAACATTTCATTTTATAATTCGCACTGTTTTTGTTATAATCATATATTCATTAAAAAGTATTTCAATTAATCACATATATCACAAATTACAAACTATTTCAAGTAAACAGAACTAAGAACTTTTCAAATTTAATTGAAACCGCGCGTTAATATCTCAGTGATAATATTACACCAATTATAGAAGTTCTCAGAAAAGTAAATATTATACTTTACAAACTATATGATATTTTACATTGAAAATATACGTTTGAAATTGTAAATATTGTAAAATACCATATTATATGTTGTAATATCCTACATAACACCATTGTTACACACAAACCGTTGATACAAAATGGCGCCGCTTAATTCAAATATTTCAAATGTGTATAGCGTCCCTATTCTTTCAGAACACGTGCGAAACGAACACCAATCAGGGGCTTGAATAAATTCACTTCGACCAATAAGAAATTAAAACCAACATTTGGATATCTAACTCCAATTGACTAGCGTCTTTAATAAGTATTTTTTTACTCTTTCATTACTGAAAGAGTGAGAGAATATAATCACAACTGGTAATAAATGGACTAATGCAAATACCAAGAATTACATGTATAGGTTATAATCTTAAATAACGATTATATAATAACTCATAAATCAACGATTATGTCTATTGATACTTTTATCAATTAGTTTCTGTTTATGATTCCTACTGATTAATTTAAAAATATGCTAACTTTCAACTGTACATGCGTGAATGGGAGTAAGCAATTTACTCGTGTGTCTTTCACAGACATGCTTTTTTTAAAACGATTGAAACATCGTATCTCTACAAAATCTACGAAGGTGAAACTTCATTACACTTATGAAGTCTATTTACTTTATATGTTTACAATCTACATAATAGAGATATTTCTTTAGCAACTGTATCAAACACTTGGAGTAAATGAAGATTGCGAAGATGAAACGCTTAGGCTTGCCTTTATACATCTAGCCAAACAATTCCATCCAGACAGTGGAACAAAAGAAGCTGATGCAGTTAGATTTGCAGAAGTAAAAATATTTCAAATATGTTGTCAATTTATTTCATCAATGAAAATAAATATTATAACAATATTTAATAATATTCCGTTTAGGTCGAAAGTGCCTATAGAGAAATACGGAAGCTACGCAATGATTTGAAAGAAAATAATTCTCAGTTACTACCAGATGTTGAAGAGTTTGATATTAAGGTTTTCATTTATAAATACTATTATTTATATATATATATTTATTTATATTATATTTTACTTCTATATCTTTAAATGTGTATAATAGATCTACGTCTGTATATATATATATGTTTATATTTTTGTTTCAAGCATACAGCACCTCAACATCGTCATTACCTAAACTATGATGTTGGTATAGGAACACCGAGTAAACGACAAAAGTTACATACTATCGAAAGAGCACAAAAGGCTGTTGAAAATGTTATGGAACATAGATTAAAGAAATTACAGGCAGAAGAACGTAATACGTTAATCGGAATGGATAAAAAACGGGCTCAAGACATTAAGACACGCTATGGTATGGATCGATTGGTAGAAGATTTGATTCAAGAGGCAATGAATAAAGGTGAATTTAGTGATCTTCCAGGCATCGGTAAACCTTTAAAAAATATCAACAGACAAAACCCATATGTTGATTTCACTACGCACAAATTAAATCAGGTATTCAAATATCTTTCTTAAATATGATGTATAACTTTATAAGTAATATTATACATAACATTATAATATTATAATATAACTAGAATAAAACTAATTATAATCATATCATAGGTATTGATAGAAAACGGATTCACTCCTGAATGGATACAGCTTTCAAAGGAAATCAGAGAAGAAACGAAAGAATTACAAAAATTATTAACAGAAGCGCGCAATGAATTAGGTTTAATTCCATTGAATTTAGAAGAAAAAAAAAGCTGGACAAATACTATTGAAAATTTAAAACCTTCCATTAAAAAATTAAACAACAAGATTGATAAATATAATTTACTGGTACCTATACTTCAAAAACAAATGCTTCACGTTAATTTAGAAACTCTTGCGGAACAAGTATTGTCCAAAGAACCAGTTCGATCGATAAAACAGAAATCGGCAAAAAAAGATATAAACAATAGTTATAACAACAATAACAATCTTGACATTTTCAACTTGTTTCAAACAATCTTTAGAAAAAAGATCACATGAAGATTAAATATTCAATAGACTATATAAGAAATGTTAGTGTTTACCAAACATCTAAGATATATAAAGCTAGTGACTAGAAAAATGAACAAAGTGTATATATACTTGTATAGTTTGTATAAAACCTATGAAAAAGAAATCTAAAAAAAAATTTCTTATCTTGTAAATATAAAAACTATCTAAATTTTATATTTATTCATAAAAATATAAGATCTATACATATGATTCAATAATTCCACTGGATTTTACCATCATCCTTTAATTGTATACGTCCCGTGGCTAAATGTTTTAATGCACGGGGAAAGGCCTTATGTTCCACTTTTTTCACACGTTCCTGAAGTATGTTTTCAGTATCATTTGGTAAAACAGGTACCGTCTCTTGTTCTATAATAGCTCCAGAATCAATATCAATCTATGATAAATAATGTAGAGTGATTATATTATATATAATATATATTATATATAAAATATATATTTTTTTAGTATTATAACTATATGATATCTATTGTATATAAATATAATGTATAAATATTATATATAAATAATATAGTAAAATTATTTAAATATTAAATTATATTATTAATGAATATATTAACAATTGTTACCGCAACAAAATGAACAGTACATCCTGTAACGCGAACGCCAGCTGCTAAAACATCTTTATGTGCTTGTGCTCCTTTGAAAGAAGGTAATAAAGAAGGATGCACATTGATCAAAGCACCTTTCCATCTATTTACAAATTGTGCAGACAAAATTCTCATAAAACCTGCCAGACATACAATCTCTACTCCTGCTGCATCAAGTTCCACAGTCATTGCTGAATCAAAAGCTTCTCGACTTACATATTGATTATGTCGAATAATCTAAATTTAAAAATAATTAAATGATTTTATAGAAGTACTATGTACAGCATATATATAAAAATTGAAGTATACGAATAATACGAATATTGATAATTTCAATTTCTATTTACAACTGTTTTGATGCCTGCTCTTTCAGCTCTTTTTAATCCTTCGACATCCGGTTTATTGGATATTACTAAAACTATTTCTGCACCAATGTGTTGCGTTGGATCTCGTGTAGCATTGATTAATGACTGAAGATTAGTTCCACTGCCAGAAATTAGAACACCCACTCTTTTAAGTGGGGCTGCTAATTTGGATACAATATGTGGCACATATTTTCTCATCTCTGTTTCGATCGATCTATCGAAGTTTTGGATTTCAACGTTTAATTGATCATCTATGATATTGAAATATATTATACATAAGTACTGTAGAAAATAGCTTGGTATTTAAATTCAAATAATCGACTCACTATAACGAGTATTTACTGCTCCTATTACTATTGGATTCTCTTCTTTCAACATCTGTAATACTTTATCTTTATCTTTCTCTGCACAGATTAAAATAGCTCCAATGCCACAATTAAAAGTTCTTAACATTTCCTGTTGGCTAATATTACCTACAAGATAGGAGAAAAAAAATCTGATACTTTTAAATAAAGTTATTTAAGTTTTTCTTAATGTAATATCTTTGATTTCTTACCAACTGCAGCAAGCCATCCAAAGATAGGTAAAATTTTCCATTTAGATGCATCTAAAGTTACTTGAACATCTTTAGGCAAAATCCTTGGTATATTTTCTATTAAACCTCCACCAGTAATATGAGCAAAACCCTTTACTAAATTTAATTTCAAAGCAGGAATGACACCCTTAACATAAATTTTAGTTGGTTCTAAAAGTTCCTCCCCTGTAATCAATAAGTATAACTTGATGTGTAGATATATTTATGAATTTATGAAACAAATTTCAAATCTTATTAAATAAATACCAATAGTTCTTCCTGTTTGAGAAAATGGAGCAACGTCTGTGTATTTTATATTTCCTATTTCAAGAACCTTTCGCACCAAACTGAAACCATTACTATGTACACCACTTGATGGAAGACCAATTACAATATCTTTTTCTATAATCCTATCAATGCATGGTAATAAATTATTTTTTTCAACTGCTCCTACTGCAAATCCTGCCAGATCATATTCTCCATTTGAATACATATCTGGCATTTCTGCAGTTTCTCCACCAATCTAGAAATACAATACATACAATTTTTTTCTGCAAAATTCAATTACATTAAATTGGTCTATAAGTAAGGCCTGTATAAAACTCTGTCATTATTTATTTTGGCTAACCCTTAATATATTGTATATATAATAAATATTCACCAAAGAACACCCAGCTCTTTTGCATCCTTCTGAAACACCATTTATAACAGTGGCAGCTATATTAACATCAAGTTTACTACAAGCAAAATAATCAAGGAAAAATAATGGTTCTGCTCCATGTGCAAGTATATCATTGACACACATTGCCACTAAATCTATTCCTACTGTATCATGTTTATGGCATTCAAATGCAACCTAAAAAGATAATTTAATGTTCAGTAGTAATTGATATGTCCATCATATTGTATAATCTGTATTCTACAATATGTACCCACTTTTAATTTTGTACCAACTCCATCAGTACCAGAAACTAAGAGAGGATCTTTATAACCTGCAGCTTTGATATCAAATATACCACCAAAACCACCAATAGATCCCAATGTACCAGAACGCATGGTAGAACATGTTGCAGGTTTGATGGCAGATACCAAAGAATCACCAGCCTCAATATCAACACCACTATTTTTATATGTTAAATCGCCATAACGAAGAATTGATCTGTAATGATTTGTATTGAAAGGAATCTTTTTATAATTGTATAAAAAATATAATACACACCTGGCAATACCCTTATGTGCTATATCCATTCTAAACTGTTTCCCATCAAATGATATTTTCTGAGCAGCTTGAGTAGCTCTAGCTGCTGCTAATGCCAGTGAACGTGCAATATTAACAACAATAAGAACTCTTCCACCTAGAGATATAATAGAGAAAAATATTTTAGTTCAGTATCAAAATTCTTAACTATTTATAAACTATCTCACCGTTTGTTAATAATTGTCCTTGAGAAGATAGATCAGTGCCACTATGGAAAATAAAATAATCTTTTTTAGATATTACATTGTCAACTCCTGATATTATTTGACCTTTGGAAGAAGAAGCTGGATATCCACGAGATGCTAAAATAACACCAGCAGCAAATACACCTTCATACCATTCAATTTGAATTTGATCTAAGGTACCATTACAGCAAGCCTGAATAAGATAATGTTATATAAATATTTTTTATCATTCTCAACAATAATTAATCTTGTGTAACAAAACACAAAATTCACCTTTATAATTGTAAACAGATCTGACTTTAATAATGGCAATATCACTTGTGTTTCAGGATCACCAAATCTACAATTAAATTCTAAGACTTTAGGACCCTCATTAGTTATCATTAAACCAGCATATAAGACACCTACAATAAACAATAAAAAATTTAATTAAATCATCTTATATATATATATTCTTCGTTTAAATATGTTATTACAATTATTTACCAACAAATGGTATATTTTCATTTCTGAGTCCATTAATAGATTGTTGAAGAATATTTAATTTAACTATTTCATAATCTTTTTTACTCAGCAAAGGACATGGACAATAAGCACCCATTCCACCAGTATTTGGACCAGTATCTCCATCAAATATCCTTTTGTGATCTTGCGATGGTATCATAGGAATTATTGTTTTTCCTAAATAATAGTAAAGATTAATATGATGAATATTTTAACATCTTAAAAAATTTATTTATTTTATATATTGTACCATCTGTGAATGCAAGTACTGATACTTCTTCACCCTCTAAAAGTTCCTCTACAACAATATTTTCACCAGCAGAACCAAACTTTTTATCAGTTAACATTTCATCAATTGCTTGACATGCTTCCTCTACATTTTTTGCTACAATAACACCTTTACCTGCTGCCAAACCTGAAGCTTTTATCACAAGAGCTCGAAATGAAGCACTAAAATAAAAATTTGAATTTATATTAAAATATTCCATTAAGAAGATATATTTATTTTTATTTCTACTCACTTTTTAACAAATGCTTTTGCATCTTCAGCTTTTGTAAATCCTTTCCATTTGGCAGTTGGAATATTATAACGATCCATAAATCGTTTAGCCCAATCTTTATCAGCTTCTATTTTAGCTGCTTCCTTTCGTGGCCCAAAACAATGTATCCCTACATTTTGTAATTCATTTGCCAAACCTTTGGCAAGATATTCTTCTGGGCCAACAACGACAATACTTATTCCATTTTTTTTACTCCATTCGGCTACTTCCTATCAAACAAATATACTATAACAAGAAAATATTTAAAACAGATAATAAAAAATATTCATACGCGTATCACATACTTTATAATCCTTAACATTAATCTTCGCTAAAGAAACTTTATCCACTGAAGCAATACCACTATTACCAGGAGCAACAAATATCTCCTTTATCTATAAACAATAATAAAACATATATATTAAAAAATACTTTACATATATAGAAATGTACTGATTAATGTAAAATTAAGATTTAGCCTTACATATGGAGATTGAGATAATTTCCAAGAAATAGCGTGTTCTCTTCCACCATTACCTATGACTAAGACAGTTTCTCCTGCCATTTCTAAAATAATCACAAACGTATTTTTTATTGATGGAATATGCACAAAACAAATTAAATTATCGTCAAAAAGTTGAAGTTCTAAATCTATTACCCAAAAATAGCCTCTATATAGAATATATAAAGGAATTCCTTATTTAATATGCGATGAATATGTTTTTTATTAAATTAATAAAACTTGTATGAAAAACAAATAAACGCGTAAATTTGTTTCCTAATGAGAACACTAAATATATTATATATTAACACAACAGGTGTCTAACGCAATAAGATTTTCGATCTATCGTTCTCCCGCCATGCACGTGGGGATTCTAGATCCTACAAATAGAAATACTTATTGTGTTTTACAGTTTCACATAGCTGCCTTTTAAAAGCCAATTATTTTCGATCTTAAGACCAGCATGATATATTTCATTCACTCTTCGCGGGAGTTAATTTTTATTAACCTCTTGCATACATATAATGATAACATATTTGACCTTTTGCAAAATTGTTTGTGCTTCATATTTTCTTTACTTCCTAACGAAGAGAGATTAATAAAATTCATTTAATAATCAATCGTAAAAATATCTATCAAGGAAATGAGGCAATATTGATAATAATAATAATAATAACAGTAATAAATATAGTCATAATAAATAATAATAATAGAAATATTAATATATAGTAATAATAATAATAATTATTATTATAATAATAATAATAATAATAATAACTGATCTGAAAATTAATCGAATGATTAAACAATCTATTATAATAAAAAATTGATTTTCTTATCATTGTCGTGTTAGCACATCGATCCACTTACCATGTATATACGTAAATATTATTAAATTAGGAGAATTATAATCGCAGAAGTTAATTCTTATTACCCATGTATTTACGTACGTACTTACGTATTTATTTTCGAAGAAGATATTTCAACGATATAAATAATGGCGCGAAAAACAAATCGAAGGTTATCAATACATCCCTGATAGAAAAAAAAAAAAAACACAACGGATCTTTTCTACTCTTCTTTGAAAAGACTCGTGTATGGACTCAATATATTCAATTACGTATATATCTATATAAAATATGTATACGTATTAAAGTAGTATATTATTTACGTAACGGTATTACCTTTGGATTACCTTCGGATTATAAAAAAAAAGTGAGAGGTTGAATATTACGTCAATAACGACTTATCGTCAAGCGTTATCATTTCATATTTAAATTAAGATTATTTTTTAAAGGTGAATATACATACATATGTACATATTTGACGTATCTTTAGTACGTTTGATGAAAAAATGAAATACATAGATTCTGAAGTTATACAATAGCAGAGAATATTTAGTATTTTATATTACAAACAGTTATTTACATATCAATAATCTAGAAAAGCTTAGAAAAAAGAATTAAAAAAAGATATGACTATGCAAAATTAATTGGTAAATATAATTCTGCTTTTGTTTATTTTGATAATGAAAATATACTTTCCCTAAGTCTATTAAAATATATTTTTCCATACTTTCTTTTCTTAGAGAAATACATGTACTACTATGATTCTTGTATAAAACTATATATATAATCAAGATAAATTATCCTTAAATTAAATTAAACTTTTTTGCTTAAATCTCTCAGATGAACAATTATATTGTTAATTAATTTTATGTAATATCGTTATTAAAGAAAAAAAAAAAGAAGAAGAATCTCCAATATTATTCTAAATTAAATTAACAAGCTTACATAAAATTTAAGCGAACAATGATAAATTTCATTTTTGAATAAAATTAAAATATTTTTATGTTATAAAAATTTATGTTATAAAAATGTTTGAACAGTTTTGAAAGTGGTCTGAATCATATGAAATATCAAAAAGCACATATTTTCACATGCTCCTCATAAAAATGCATAATCGCATGAAATATTTATATTATAACGTTAAATACTTTGAAAAATCTTTTCTTACATAATAAAGAAATATTATGCACAAAAATATAAAAATTTAAATATCTCGTGAAGAAAAATGCGAGACTTAGTTATAAATACTGTTATAATTAACGACACATGTGTGCAAACGACGTGAATGAAAAGAAAATAATTAAAAAGCGAGAGTTTAAAAACTCGACGATTTAAAGAAGAAAAAAGAAAAAAGTTCTCTTTCTCTCTCTCTCTCGGCAATATGTAAAATATTCCGAAGATAGTTATTCATTCGAGAATCATGAAGATCGTTGCTAAAAGCGTATCTAGTGTTGTGTAAATAGGACATGTGCCCTGGTCTATAAAAGAAAAAA
>NC_057687.1:8997747-9043671 GCF_014466175.1 Vespula pensylvanica | reverse complement strand
AAAAAAAAAAAAAGTCGAAAGAAATAACGTCCATCGAAGAAAATTCAATTTTTGTTGTTAAGAAAGCTTGATAAAAAATAAATTTAAGAGAAGAGTAAAATCGTAATAAAAAAAAAAAAAAAGAAAAGAAAAGAAAAGAAAAGTCGATCCTGCATAGATGTTCTCGCGCAGGGCGCAACGATATGAATAATGACGTTGTTTCTTTTTCTTGTATTTCTTCGGTCAAAATCGTATTTGACAAAAGAAATAATACAAAAAAAAAAAGATGGAATTGAGATGATATATATGTATGGGGGTGGAGAAATAATTGGGAGTTGGGAGATCGAAGCGCTATTTCCACGTTTGCCCTAGGCGCTGTTTACGCTAGATACGCATCTGGTCGTCACTCATTTTCGATATTTTGTTTCTGACAGAAAGAGCAGAATAGGTATCCTTGCCAAAGCCGGAATGTTCGAAAGGATAAATATAAAAGTCTTGGGGGTTTTACCGTAAAATCGTCATCTAGTCTTTAGATCTCTATCGATCGAAGGACATGTTCCTTGCCGATACCGGCGGCGTTTTAACTAGCCAATTTTGTAAAAACGGCTATATTAATGTACAACATAATTCATGGTTTCGTTTAATACCTTTCCATTTAAGATATTTATCATCAAAGGATAAAGGAAAACTCGGTAAAGAAAAGGCGGCCGTCAAGGATTGCAAAACTATTGAAGTTAGTAAAAGTTTAACAAGTTGTCAAAATAACACACATTTTTGTGAGGAAAAAAGTAGAAAAAAACAAAAAGAATACATGAAAAGTAGAATATACGTATGTGTAGATAAATGATTATTAAATTTTATCGTTCCTCTTGGTTAAGGAAAAATATAGCAAGAAATCAATAATACAAACGTTTCGCGTATACCGATGGAATCCAGAAAAACC
This sequence comes from Vespula pensylvanica, assembly GCF_014466175.1. Lineage (NCBI taxonomy): Eukaryota > Metazoa > Arthropoda > Insecta > Hymenoptera > Vespidae > Vespula > Vespula pensylvanica. The sequence continues at coordinate 9,042,749 of NC_057687.1, read as the reverse complement.
AAAAATAAAACCCCATATGCAACAATACAGCGTGGATTTAAAGGATGCTGGTACCATGATATTGGACGCTCTACAAGTTATCAAAGCAGATCTCGATCCTACTCTAACTTTTCGAAGATCCTGCCGTGAAGGAATTTGTGGAAGTTGTTCGATGAATATTAATGGTGTTAATAATCTGGCTTGCATCACGTAATAATAATAACAATAATAATAATAATAATAATAATAATAATAATGATGATGATGATGATGATGATGATGATGATAATACTTCGAATTAATTGTAGTAAAAATGTTTTTGATTATGTGATCAATTTACGATTACTAATCAAAAGTTTTTTGTCTCAAATATGTTATTATTCTATTTTTAGGAAAATACAACTTTCATCGAAACCTATTATTATTTACCCTTTACCACATAACTATGTAATTCGAGATCTAGTTGTCGACATGACGCATTTTCTCAAGCAAATTCATACAGCTGACCCTTATTTAAAACGTCCCGGAGAAGACACCTTTCTTGGTTTAAGGCAAATCTTACAGAGTCCAAGAGATAGAGAAAAACTTAATACATTATACGAGTGTATCCTTTGTGGATGTTGTTCATACTCGTGTCCTCCATATTGGTGGTTAGGAGATAAATTTTTAGGACCAGCTGCTCTCTTACAGGTATCAGATTAGCTTATCAAATAATGATGAATTTTTAATTAAAATGAAAATATATTTAATTTAATTTTAACGAATAAAGATGAATTTTTAACCTAATAATTTTTTAATCTATAAAAAAAAAAAAATATCCTTTTTCTTTGTTTCTTTCATATACTTATAAACATCACAGGCATATAGATGGTTGGTTGATTCACGAGATTTTGCATACAAAGAGAGGCTTAATAAGCTAAGAGATTTTTACTCGGTTTATCGATGTCACACCATCTTTAATTGTACTAAAACATGTCCGAAGGTATATACAACAACCGAATACATATATTAATCTAATAACGTGAATCTCGCGCTCTCTTTTTCTTCCTCTTAGAAAATTTTACTTACGAGCTCTATTTCAGGCTTTAAATCCAGGGAGAGCAGTAGCTCAAATAAAACGACATCTTGCTGGACTTACGACTAAAGAGGAATCGGATCTTACTACACCAGTACCAAATCCTTGTCCTGGTGAAGAAGACATTTACACTTGTAGAGAGGAATGATGAACAATGCAATATCGATGACCCTCGAATAAAACAGTTCATGTAACAATTTTATTGTAAAATGGTATATATTATAAATGTGCTGCTTAACACATGTTTTTTGCAGGTTGAATTATATATTTTTTGGATATATGATATACCAACCATACTCAAGTAAAAACAGACATAAACGTAACGCAACAAAACATAAATTTATTGTCACATATGCTCGTATTCTATTATGTGAAACTTTGCTTAAATTATTTATAATGAAATGATACAAGATATTTTATTATTGTCACGATGAAAGAAAACCACTATAAAGTAGATCAAACTTTTGAATTAATTAAAAATATATGCAAAATAGAGATAACAAAATGTTAGAGATAAAAGTCACCTTCTATGTCAGAATCTTAACACATATTTCAATTGACATGATGAGTCAAAATAAAATACATGAACTAGAAATCACAGATAAATCCTTATTGCAAAAATCAACAGCATAAATCACAGATATACAAGCACGTACGTTGTTAATGAAAAATGTGATTGCATTATTTGTTGCATGTAAATTTGTTTTTTATATTACGTACTATATATATTCACCACTAGATTTATATAAACCAGTACTATTTATATATAGAAGGAACATACAAATATTACAACAAAATCATTTAATAATAGAAAAAGGTAAACGTATTACGCTATTCCTTGTGTGATTAACATAATTCTTTTATTTTAAAAAAGTCAATACTCTCTTCATTATTTGTACTAATAATTACATAGACCCGCTAGCAGACTGTGTTTAGTCAAAATATTTATAAGTCTATTCTTGGTCGTTTCAACAGACCTGCATGCGTGTCATGTTTATATCTATCATCTGTAAGTAAATTTACAGGAGGGCAGTTCTCGTCCTTACCATAATTAATTAATGAATGTACAGTATTACGCATAAAACGATCTTGTAGCCAAGGATGTAATAACACCTGCTTGATGGTAATTCGTTTCTTAGGGTCTACTGTCATCATACGTTTGATCTAAAAACCAAACCTTTTTTTTTTAATATAATTCTACATTTTTTTATCTGTATTGTTACATATAAATGTATACATATAAATTTTCGAACTCTTTTTTTTTCAAATGTCCTATTCAATAAAACGAAAGTCACTAATTCTTACCAAATCAATAGCTTTATCCGATACATGTCCAAATCTAGAACTCGGAAACCCATAAAGTCCTCTTTTTATTTGATCTTGCAAAGTAACTTCTTTACATGTAATGTTAAATGGAACTGCTCCACTTAAACAAGCATATAAAATTACACCTAGACTCCATATATCTACCTAAAATTAATAAGTACGTAAAACATATTTCAATTATAGATCAGCATTTAAAAATAAAAATGTTGAAATATATAAGTCATACTTTGTTTGTATATGAACCACGTCCACCTGTTAACAATATCTCAGGTGCTACATACATTGGTGTTCCACAAAATGTTTTCATCATGGTTTGCGCGTCAACTAATTTTGACAAACCAAAGTCTGATACTTTAGCTAAAGTTATATCTGCATTGCTTGCCAATAATATATTTTCAGGCTATGATTGTTTAATAAAAAATGTATACATATAAAAATATTATTACACATATTTACATATATCAAATAACTAACCTTTAAGTCTCTATGGGTGATACCACATTCATGAAGGTAATGAACTGCCAATACAACTTGATAAAATATCAGTTTGGTATGATTTTCTGTTAATCTGCCCCTACTTGTTATCCTTTCAAATAGTTCTCCGCCTTCCATTAATTCAAGAACAATATATACAGTGCTTGGAGTATCTACAATTTCTTCCATACGAATCACACATGGCTATAATATATTGATTTTTCTTATTAATTAAATTTCATTCAAAAAACTAATAATACAAGTGTTTAAAAGAAGAAGAATATTATTGTATTAACTTACATGCCTCAAAGCTTTCAAAATCCTAACTTCATTCATGATTTTTTCAGGATCATTTAAACCGTGCTTATATCCATTTGAATTACTCACTGCTTTGACTATAGTTTTCATCGCAAACTTTTTACAACCATTTTTAGTAAATACCATTTTTACTTCTCCACCAGCACCTGAACCTAGTTTACGTGAAACTGCATATTTGCTCTTTAATTCCATAGGCAATTCATTACCCTCAAATGCAGTTGTACTCATGAATATATATACTAAGATATAACATTGTTAATTAATAATATCTATATGTTTATATAATACAAACATTTGTAATTATAAAAAGCATTAATATCTACCTGCAAAATAAGGTTGTGCAAGAGATATCACATCATTACTTTCTAATACTACTCGTTTACGATTTCCAACTCTTTCTTTATTAACAAAAGTTCCATTATGACTAAGATCTTCCAGATACACTACTGAATCATTAGTGTTTTCACCAATATATTCTCTGATTATCCTAAAATGCACTTTACTTATTACACTCACCCACTTAGCTCTAAATTCTTTAGAATTCACACAAATATCACAACTCTCTGCACGACCGAGAGTATATTCGTCCTTAGTCATTTCTGTTGAAAAAGTAAAGTTGATCGTATTAATTATACGAAAATTTAATATATATGATTATATATATATATATATATAAAAAAGGAAATATATATATAAATTTACCTAAAGGTTTAAAAGGAAGCTTGTTTGGACATAATCTTCCCCAAATAGTCACAGTTTTTTGTTGTGAAACAGGTAAATCTTGAGACTGCGTGAGAGCCACAGCGTCTATGTTTTGTGTGTCAGGTAAGGACAAAGATATCGAGTCTTGTGATAACATGTTCATATCTTTTTGATGATATTCGAACAATCGAACAATGTATAAATAACAAATATATCTTTGAATAATTATTACGTGTTACTTTTTTCACTTTTACAAAAACATACGTAATAATTTAATACAAACAAAATACATGAATAAGATTAACCCATTATATGATATTTTTTATTAAACGCACGTAAATTAAACAAAATATTTTTATTGTACATATACGCTAGAGAACGAAAAATATATTTAATTTAATAAAATACAATTGTGTGGAAAGAAAGACTACGCGCGTTGGCTTGATTCATGGATACCGGGAAACGATGTACTTTACTTCACAACAATGATCACGTGTAACTGACAACACAACCACACATTACAAATAGTTAGGTCGAAAAAACATTGTTGTGTTAGTGACTGTTCATGAATACGAAGCTTTCTTTTTTCTTTTTATTCGTTACGCGTTGGAAACTTTACTACGTTAACAGAATAGGAATAACAAAGGAAAATCCGCACTGAAAGCATTTCCAATATTCGTAGTCATCTACGATTGGTTAACAAATTATTTGAAAAAAATTGATTTTACTATTGTTTATATTTTTATATGCGTGATTACATGTATATCCGTATACATATATTTTAATTTATAAATCGGCCGTATATATTTCATCAGAGTAGATTACTATAAATATTTATATCGTAATTCAATAATCACTGATGTTTCCATAGAACGTTCCTGATTGGTCCATACTGTCGAATACAATTAAGCATATGAACAAAACGTACTTATTATTTGATGCACAAATAAAAATTCTTCACTTTCTTTACATTTATAGAACGAGTAATATAGTTGTCTTGATAAAATTATTATATTATAATTCTTTTTTCTAAAATAATATCAAATTCTAGAGTAAAAAAAGTAACAGCACCATCTTACGGCAATTTACATTACTAAATAATCAAATAAAGCAAATAAAACATTCAAAAGTTTTAATAAATTTCAATTTAAAATATGAACTGCTGATGAAAATATTGAAATTTTTAACAATATAAATAAATTATTGAAATTATTTTTTATATCTTTGATATCAATACGTTAAAATTAATTTTATTTCTATCCTTTTGTTTTTTTTATATTTAGTTTTTAAATATTATTTCTCTTTCTCTCTCTTCCTCCCTCTCCCTCTCCCTCTCAATAGAGTAAGAATTATTAATTTAATTTAAAAATATTTTCAAGAACATACATATATTATAAAGGATGAATAATACTTTATTATCATTCTACTATCTGCAACATTATTAAAACTGGTAGAAAAATGGAATCACTAAAGCTAGATAACGAGTCATGAAAAGCAACTACAACATAATTTTATTACATTAACCATACGTAGACACAAATATTAAGTGCTCAATATGCGTATAGTTTCATTGTATGCTTATAACAATATATTGCTAGCCCTTCTTTATCACACTCTGGAATACTGTTATCAAGTGCATATATACATATACATTTGCATGTGATTGTATGTGTACATATGTATATAGTGCATATTTAAGTTTTATTATATTTGTGATCTTAAGATAAAAGAAGAAAAAGAAAAGAAAAATATGTTTGTTTAACTTCAATATTTTAATAAATATTTTTGTTTTTTTTTTCCGATGAGAGAAATGAATAAAGCATAAAGCTTAAATTAAAATGATACTTAAATGAATGTAAGTTGTAATAAAACTAGATTTTGTATTTTCTCCATGGTATTAAAAATACTACGTAGTAAAGCGACACGATTTTACAAGTTAAACGTGCATCAAAATCCACAGATGCAGCTTAATACTACAACTCTTTTTTCTCGCATATAAATAATGGCAAAGTGATACGTGTTAGAGTACAAAGATAAATATTACACACAATACAAAAATTAAATTCTGTGTATTATTTACGAAATTATATGCCATTTTAAAGCAGTACCGTGTCGTATTTTCGATAAATATTAAAAGTAATTCCATGCATTTCTTGAAGGAACTAAAAGGTAGTAAGAAAATAATAAAAACTATGGAATAAGAAGGTAATATTCACTTAAGTTCTTCTTTCTTTCTTCATTATTACTCTACTATTTCTTTTTCATAGCTGATAGTTTTATTTAAATTAAAATAACCATTATTATTAAGAATAGTATGAAATATAGGTAATATAGATCTTACGACTCAGTGACAACTTCGTTTATTGTTCATCAAAATAATTTAGTACCACATTAATTGAGGGGTATTTTTCCCAGGAGTAAATCTGATTAAAAGGTGAACAAGGGAGAAACAGTAGGAAAAGGTTGCAGACATCAGTGTACTGTTTGAAAAATCACCCTTAATTAAGCATCGTCATAATGGTATCCATATTGTACACTTACATACAAATGCAAGTACATACGAATGCAAGAAAATATGTATGTGTCAGTGTGTCGTCCAACCATACATTTGAATTGCGATTATTTTTCTATTTTTTCCTTCATCTATATCATGTCTGAACTACTGCTAATAGTGGTTAAAACTAAGTATACAACTAGCACTTTTCATTTTGGAACCCACACGTTGAATTATGCGCTTTCGATCTTCAGTATGAATATGCATTCCATTTAATAAATATAGTCAAATCGATGGGAAATTCTTTGACTATGCTTTGCATTTTTTTACTTAATTGTCCTCGATAGGTTATTATTATTAATGCACATTGATTGGATGCTAAGCGCTGAGCAAAAGCTTATATTTTTCTTTTTTATTCTCTACTTTGAGCACACGTTAAATTTGACCAGAGTTCAACCATTTTTCTTGTGCTTCCCATTCGAACAAAAATATTATAAAAATTGTCCATATTTAGTCTTTCAGCCATGTTATTGACTTAAATTTGCACAATATATTATATCTTATTTTCTGATTGTATTCACTTTATCTGTGTGCACATTTGAGTACGTTTATGCAACTCAAAAGTAAACATCACACTGGTAGGAAACAATTCCCAATATATTGAATATATTTGCGCAGTTATTATATTGAAAAACAAGCGATGTTTAAATAGAAGAATTTTTTATCGAGGTAATTGTCCCTTCACAGTGCGTGTCATTTGTTTCAAATCGAATATCTAATGCAGTGGATTTTATCTCCTGTGACGACATGCAGCAGGGTATCTCAATGGCATACTACCTACTACAGTTTTCAAACTAATCCGTGGTAGTTGAATCGTTGGCATTCAATATATTGCACTCAGCAAGGTATGCCACTGCTTTTTTGTATATGAGTAAAGATGGAGCAGCATCCCATTTTGAATTGCCAAAAATAGTCGAGGAGAGTGCATAAAATAATTACAAAGCCTTGTTCTCATAGGTGACGACACAGTTATCATTTTCATCACCGTTACAAGAGTCAAAGAGATTCGTTCGAAATGGTAAAGAGTATGAACCGAGGAGGACGACAATATCCTTTATTTTATACTCAGTACCGCATCTCTGATATTTTAATAAATATCGATAATACCTGAAAAAGAGAAAGAGAGAAATAGGGCTGGGGCTTAGAGGGAATAAGAGAAAACGAGGGAGTAGGTTGGGGTGGGGTGGGGGGGTATAAAAAGGCAGTCACTGACATAAAATTTTGCACTACGTAGAAAGAAATATATACAGAATCCTGTCTTTGTTCTCGCATTTAGTTAAAGGAATAAATTCCTTCGGTTCAAACACAATAGTGCTGTAAATTGTGTAATATCCTCCTCGAGAGATGAGCCTATATTTTGGCAGTTACGCTGCCCTCAAGTACACTCTCCTCGATTAGTGCAGTTCGTTACCGTAAAACGATATATAATATTAATAATTACTAATCGTACTTTATTATAAATTAATTAAAGAGCTCTTAGTCGTACGCGTATGTGTATATAATAATAATAATAATAATAATAATAATAATAATAATAATAATAATAATAATTAATAATAATAATAATTAATATTAATAATAGTGTATGTACGATAGCTTTTGGAGCAGCTTACTCTTTCGGCCATTTCCATCGAACTGGACGCGCGTTTTATCTTCTTCGCTCTTCATATTTATGAAGTTCCAAAGAAACTGTAAAATTGGGTGACTAGCGACACTCCCAGATCTTCACCGTTTGATCTACGCTACCGGTGACCACGTATGGATGATTCTTGTGAAAATCTAAAGATAAAACGGAGAAAATAATTTTGCCGTATTTGACAGGAACAAATGTATCTCGTTAAGTATAAAATCTCTGAAATATCAAACAAAAAAAAAAAAAAGAATCTTTATATTTACCGACAGAGGTGCAAAAATGAACATGCGCTTCGAGAGTTTTCATCGCCCTCTTATAACGCGTATCCCATACTCGGAGTGTCTTGTCGTCAGAAGCACTGACGATGAACTTTCCACCAGGATGAAAAACGATTCCGCGTACCCAGTTGTCATGTCCGAGAAGTGAAAAAAGGCATACACCGGCACCAATATCCCAAACGCGAATGGTCTTGTCTCGAGAACCAGACGCAAGGAAGGGACCTTCGTGGGCTCCTTTATTATCCGCTCCTGCTGCCGCATTGATCGATGCTCTTGCACTTTCTGGTGCCCATGCGATACATTCAACGACGTGGTCATGGTCTCTTAGTTCGACCTTTATTAAGAAAATGTCGTAATGTTTTTTTACTTGGTAAAATAATTTTTAAGCAGGGTATGTTGTTATAAGATAAGAGATTTAATAACGCAATAAAAATCGTATATTATATACCTTTGTCTCTTTCGTTGCTATATGCCACACTCTCACTGTTTGGTCGTTTGAGCAGCTAGCAATGAGCTCGCCACAGGGACTAACTCGTGCCATTCTAACCCATTCTCTGTGACCCGTCAATGTTTTTACGCAATAACCCGTCGCCACCTCCCACATCTTGATCGTCTTGTCCCTAGAGGCGCTTACTACAAAATCACCTTGCGGAACAAATGCTACAGAGCTTACGTTATGATCATGGCCTTGCATAGTTTTGACACATGCGAAAGATTGATGAAAGTCCCACAATTTAATGGACATGTCCGCGCTGCAGGAAACTAATAGCTTTCCCGAAACGTCGAATGAGATATCCTGTACGCTGTCAGTATGGCCTTTCAATGTTCTTTCAAATTCTCCGCTTTCAAAATCCCATACCTTGAATCAAACGAATATATATTTATTATAACTTTTCTCCCCTCATCTAAAGTTTCTTCTATTTAAAAAAAAAAAAAAAAAAAAAAAGAAAGAAAGAGAAAAGAAAATGATAAAAGAAAAAAAAAGAAAAAACCCAAAACATTTTGCTTGCACATATATATATATATATATATACACATACATTTCTATTATTATTTACCTTTATGGTGGCATCTTCGCTAGCGGATACTATAAGACTAAATACAGGATGGAAAATAACTCTATTAATTGGTGCTCTGTGTCCAGTAAGACAAAATTTCTCTGGCGGCCTCGGTATCCATTCAGATGGCGATCTTTTACCTCGCGTTGGTGCACCTTCGATGAATTCTTTTTCTGCTTCTGAGAGCTTCGATTCTAATTCCATTACCTATAAATATGGATAATAATAATAATTAATGAAAGATATATAGCATAAAGCGTTAACACTATCATCCATTTGGATTGATTTATCGATTAGATTCGAAAGAAAAGAAAAGAAAAGGGAATCATTATCCTACCGAACGAAAATTAAATTACCTTCTTCTGTAATCGTATGACCGATGTCCATTTTTTCTCGAGGAGACCTCCGTATTTCCTTTCGACCTCTCCCGGCATGTCGGCCTCTTTTTTAAATGCTTCCAATGCATCTTGATATCCATTGGTGCTAAGGTAATCTGCGATCGCCTTATTTCTATATACGAAAAAAGAGATATTGTTCAATTCAATAACAAATTTTTTATTATTTTTAATTATTTTTTGATCGCATAAATATTATTTTAAGGTCATACTCTAACATTTCTATACAAATAGAATTAACATTTAATATTTTCACATTTACGATGCCAACAACATTATATACGTATATAACGGTACAGAAAAGCCATTTATACGTCGTAGTCGTCGATGGTTAATGCTAACGTTCGTGAACACAATGGAAGAAACTTGCAGGTTGGAATATACGTGGGAAAGGGATTGAAAGATAGACATAGTCAGGCACATAGGGTGAAAGACCTTAAGTCGGTTACATTTGTCTCTATTCACCTGTCTCACCGTTAGCAATGTATGTTATTACGTTATACATATGTACATACGTGTCATCACTTTTTTCTTTTTTTTTTTTTTTTTATTTATTTTTTTCCCCGTTCTCCACGTGCGTATGTATATATGCGTATCTTCCTCAACGCGGCATGTAAAGCTTAAAGATCGAGGAAATAGACGTATTGACATATGTATTGTATAGATATATATGTATATTTATACATATATGTATGTATGTATTAGATTGGCTTATAATGTATAATGTCGGAATTTTTAACACATATTTTATATCTAAAAGAAAGGCTGCACATTTAGCTTTTTTTTTTTTTTTTTTTTTTGAAATGTTTACTGAAAATTTAAAATATTATTTTATAGTATACTGTAACGTTGTTCATTTACATATAAGATATGGCAAATTTTAACATTACTTCTTGGCCGACCCAATATATATGATAATATCTCTGTATACATCATATTACTTCTGAGAAAAGATCATCGAAACGTATTCATCGTTAGATTTTCAAAGGTATATGTAATAAAGAAAAGATAACATCTTCTCGATACTTATTTGAGAATATGAGAGAAATCAGGATTATCGCTGACGTCATAGAATACCTTACGTCACTTATAGTCTCTAAGAGTGTGAAGAGTGCGAAACTAAAGATGACATTTCTATTTATTCAGAAATCTTATTCCAAACAAACCAAGATATTCCATAAGATTTCCAGTAAATTTCTCTTTGCGAACAGTCAGAAAGAGAAAGAGAGAGAGGGAAAGGGAGAATAAAAATATTCGATTCATACTTCGGTGGTTGCGATGAGACATGTAAGTTTTTAGAGCAACCATGCGTACAAAGAAAAGAATCATAGCAATAAATAAAAAAAGAAAGGTCTAGGGAGTCAATTACATTTAGGATGAAGAGAGAAAAAAGAATGAAATGGAACGAGGAAAAGAAGTGAAAAGAAAAAAAAAAAAAGAAAAGAAAAGAAAATAGAAAAATGTATGAATGTAACGAGAGACACGAATCGATGCGCAAGTTCTCCTTTTCTGCCTCATTTTAATCTCTCGTCCCTCGACTAGTTTCTCTCTTCCTCTTTTCTCCCCTTCATCTTTCTCTCTCTCTCCTTTTCTCTCTTCCTCTTCATCCCCCGTGTACGTGTCTCAGTTTCTCGCTCGTCCTGCTGCTGCCTAGCTGTTCGCTGAGCCACGCCGACTCATTTCGCACGTTATCGATCGTGTATACTGCGCTTGCTCGAGACTATTCCCTACTATCTCTCCCCCCAACCTACCCCACCCTACCCCACTCCACTGAACTCCACCCCCTCCTCAATATTTTTCCCTTCCAACTGACTACCCTTCGGCTATTCTCCTAGCGCGGATCTACGATTAATTTGACGTCATCGGAAATAGTCTCTCTCTCTCTCTCTCTCCTCTCTCTCTCTCTCTCTTACGTATCGATTGATTCTCTGATCGAAATTAAAGATGAAGGTTACGTCGACCGTGTGACCAATCGGTCGACGGAGAAAACATTAGAAATTGATGCAATTTAATGCAATGGTATATATAAACTGATCGTGATTTATTTAATCCATTTATATTAACAATATTATCTGATTAATTTTTTTTATAGACTCGAACTAGTCCTCTCTCTCTCTCTCTCTCTCTCTCTCTCTCTCTCTCTCTCTCTCTTTCTCTTTTTAACGCAAGCGAAACTAAGAACGTAGAGGGTTAAAAAAAGGGAGAGAATACGGTCTCGTTTTCCTTCTCCTTCGTAGTGGCAGGTTTCCTCGATTGATCCAGGCCACCGTCTGCACGCACTAGCGTGCAACCACCCCCACTCTCCATCTCTCTCTCTCTCTTTCTCTCTCTCTCTCTCTCTCTCTCTCTCTCTTTCTCTTCTCATTTAACTGCATAGACAGAATGAACGAAAGAGAGAGATAGGACGATGGCAGGAAAGACAGAAGGAGGCGAGAAACTACTACAGCTCGCCTACTCCGGAGAAAGGCATTGTTCTCTCTTTTAAAACAACAGCCTGAAATACTGCACCGTGCGAAGCCGTATATAAAGGCAGACCGGTACCCCGTCCTGGCCCCACTATAATGTGAAAAATCTTCTAAGAGACTCTAAAGTATTAGGGCTAAGGTTGTAGTACTTTCGAATAATTCAATAATCTGACATTTTATAAGGACTCTGAGTGCTATCAACCAACTTCGATTCCAAATGCTTCCTTCTTTGTATTGTTCTTCAATATTTAAGCTTGTTAATGTCCAATTCGAACGTAACTATGAGTCATCCACAAATAGATGAAATATAAAATGGACGAGATGAGAGGAGAAAATATTGTCAATAACTTACAAATCATTCATCATCCTCTGAGACAGTAAATCTATAGTTTTTCAATTTTTAAACTTACTAATGTCTATAATTTGAACGTAATAATGGATCGTCCTCAAACAAATGAAATATAAAGTGACGGAGATGAGAGGAGAGAATATCGTCAATATTTTACAATTCCATCCTCTGATGTCGAGACAGCACATCTATAGTTTTTCAATTTTTAAGCTTGCTAACGTCCAATTTCAATGTAACAATGACTCGTCCTCGACTAGATCAAATATAAAATAGACAGACGAGAGGAGAGAACATTGTCAAAAACTTACAGATCCATCCTCCGACGTTGAGGCGGCATATCTATACATTTTCTAATTTTAAGCTCGCTAACGTCCAATTTGAACGTAATGGATCTTCCTCAAATATATGAAATATAAAATAGACGAAATGAGAAAAGAGAATATTATTGATAACTTACAACTCCTCCCTCTGACGTTGAGACAGCACCATTTTCATGATCCTTCGATTGTTTGTTGCCTTACTGGATTTTTCGATAATAATTCGGTTGAGCACGACTAGATTCTCCAGTCAGCTCTTGTTTTGTTCAGTGCCCTGCTCTCAGCATTGCCTGTAATACAACAAGAATGAATTAATTAATGAACGTAATGGAAAATGGAGGAGAATCATAAAAAATGATAAATAATAAAAACAAACAAACAAACAAATAAATAAATAAGTAAATAAATAAAGGGAGAAAAAAGAAAAGAGACCGCAGAAGATAAAGATAAGTAATATTGTTTCTGCGCGAAAGAATCTCTTCTCTTTCCTTCGATAAAATCTAGGGGGGAAAAAAACGAAAAAAAAAAGAAAAGAAAAATGAAATTGATCTAGTTCGGAAATGTATAAGTAAGTCAGTGGTCAACGCGAAAAGAAAGTACTCGTTATCGCGTCATCGGCATGAACGATCGATTTAAATCGGGTCGATAATACTTCTCCTCGCGGGAGGTACGAAGAAGGTACGAAAGTGAAAGGGGGCGGTTATAATAAGTGGAGTACCGACCGAGTGAAGGTTCATAAGAGAAATAGCGAGAGCGAATGAGTGAACAGAGAGAGGGAGAGAAAGAGGAGAGAGAGAGAGAGAGAGAGAGAGAGAGAGGGAAAGAGATTATTCCAATCCACGTTCAAAACATAAGGTATCAAGAAACCAACAATAATTGTCACGATGTTTATAAGAATTAGTATCGGTACACATACATTATAAATATTCATGTAATTACTCATTTTTTTTGTATATATAGAAAAGAACGTCGCCATTTGAAAATAATAGAAGTATGATTTGAACTAGAGTTATGTGCCTGCGTACATGCGTGTGTACGTACGTGTATGTGTGAAAGCATCTAGGCTAACTACTTACTTCGTGCATTTATTTACCTATATTAGCTTACGACATTGGAATTCCTTTGATATACTGGACATATCGAATGAATTATAATACCGTTTCGAAATGACCACTTTGTCCCTGTTCCGTAAGCATATGAATGGAAAAAGAGAATAAGAGAAAACGAGAAAAAGATAAAGAGAGAGAGAGAGAGAGAGAAAGAAAGAGAGAAGAGTAGATGAATAAAACACAGTACTTCTCATTCGATCTCCTCTCTTATCTCACAGAGAAGCTATATACGGTCGCCATTGCATTTCGAGTAAACCGGTATTGAAAACGATCCTGACACGAATAGAAAAGGGGTGCAGGAAACATAAGGGAATGACAGTGACCTTGCCGATTATTTCGGCTCGCATTTAGATTCCGCATTCATATAGGAAGTAATTTGCGTCAGTAAGAATTGAACATGTACATACACGTATATACATAAAGATATGTACATTATACGTACATATATATACATAGATACGTCTATACGCGTCACCGGCACGCGATGATAGTAAGTCGAACAAGTCGCAAAATAAGGGAAACGAATACCAATCACCCCATTCGATCAGTGACTGAAAAAACTTGTTTCCCAGGTATATTATACTTTATCTTTTAATAAGACTTCCTTTTTTCTTTTTCTTTCACCGATTAAATGAAGGGTTTTTTTTTTTTTTTCTAAGAGTAAATATCATCGATGTGAATTACGAGTAAAATTGAAAAGAATTGAAAAGAGTCAAAGTCAACAAAATAACATCTGATCACATCAGATAGAAAGAGAAAGAAAGAGAAAGAGAAAGAAAGAGAAAGAGAGAAAGAACATTCTTCAAAATTTTCAAGTTAGAAAAAGAAATATAGTAGTAGGTAAAAGGCGATTGCGCTTTAGAAAGGGAAAAGAATAAGTGAAAGGACCTTGACAATCACCAAGAGGGATGCGAGTTAGGAGAGGTGCGTCTACGACGTATTCATTATTGGGCGTCGCGACGCTTGAACGACGCTGCCGCCGTCGCTGCCGCCGCCGCCACCGCCAACGCCAACGACGACGACGACGACGACGACGACGACAACGACGACGACGCCCAATCGATACACTACCATCACCCATGGTCCGCCTCCCCTCCGTCGCAACATGTATATTTCGCTTCTCGTTCAAATATTCATATCGTTCTCTTTCCGACTTCTCGATCGGACTTCACAAACCGCGACTTCGCGAAAGAGGTCATGATCGGCATTACCAATTTTTTTCTTTCTTTCTTTCTTTCTTTTTTTTTTCTTTCTTTTTTTAGACCTGAAGAAGCCTAATCGATTATTAATTTTACTCTATATTATATTACTTTATATATCCAAATTATATCAATACTATCGATTATTAATTTTATATATATATATATATATATATATATATATATATATTGATAAAAGAGAAAAAACACATCGTTATAAAAAATCTTCTTAGAGATAGACACAAAATAAAAAAATCACGTTTAAATTTGGCGCCACTTATACTTATCTACTAATAGGACAAAACGTTCTTCGTAAATAACATAAGTACACTTCTCATGCATTACTCATGCACATTTTCGAAAGATAAAGACTAATAAGAATATCCTTCGAGAATTCTCTCTCTTTCTCTGTTTCTTCTTTCCCTCCGACTAATACGAACTCTAGTAACGATGAAAATTAGAAAATATCGAAGAAATACACTCGAAGAGACAAACTTCTTCGCACGAGTTGTACGGGATCTTACTACTCGAGAGTATTCTTCCGCATTCCAACGAGCGCGTTATATTATGTATATGTGTGTGTGTGTGTGTATATATATATTTATATATATATGTATATATATATTTCTCAATCGGAATTTATAATAAGGATCGTTTTCGATTCAATACACCAATTCAAGAATAAGCATACTCTACTCGTACTATTCGAATAAATTTAATGACTCACGTACTCCAATAACAATAAAGAATATACATATAGATATTAGAATATATTAAAATAGATATTAAAGTATTTCAATCTCTCCTTCTCTCTCTTTCTCTGTACATATCTATCTATTTATTTAGTTATACACGTGTTATCTTTCTGAAAAGGTTAGAAAATGTGTTCAGCGAAACGCGGAACGTTTACTTCCTTCGTAAAGAGTTCTATGCTCGCGCTTCCGGGATCTTCGTAAGTCGAGAGAGGAGGCTTTGCCCTTCCTGACCTCGCACACACCTATTCGTACCTGTTGGCTACATTTTCTGCTAATAATTCTATTTACGTGTATATATATATATATATATATATATATGTATCTGTGTATATCTCTCGAATTTTGTTCAATAATAAAAATTATTTATTTCAATACGAGCAATGATACATTTCGAAAAAAAAAGAAAAGAAAAGAAAAGATTGAAAAATAAATTAATAAAAATAAAATGTCCAATAAATATGCGCCATTACGATCGGACTGATCACGAGCTGTGATTGGCCGAGAGAGAACTCGTTCTCTTGGGGAATATCTTAAATCCAAGCGATCAATAAATCCACAGGAAAGAGAGAAAGAGAGAAAGAGATAGAATTGTACATACTTCAAGACGTAACGCGAATTAAAATTCGTTTAGTAAGAACAAAAAAAAAAGAAAAAAGACTATGATCGATAGGCGCGTTCATATCATTAACATATCCCTTCTTTGCAGAATAAAAATATCACTTGAATAATGAATGTTACATGTCTTTTTATCGATAAGAATATGACGATGATGATGATTTCTTTATACATTTTTTTCCTTTTTCTTTTTACGTGTAATCGATACTTATGATTGATACAATCTTTGAATTGTTTTGTGCTTATCAAAAATGCATGTGATTGGAAGTACTTATATATGTATGTATGTATGCACGGATATATATGTGTGTGTGTATACACACAACACGCACACGCACGCACGCACGCACGCACGTAAATATGTAACACTTGAAGTAAATCGAAGAAATCACAAACTCGTTGTTTGAGGAGCATCGACACCGACAGAATTGACCGTCCTTGATAATAGAAAGATAACTATCACGATAAACATGTTAAGAGAAAGAGAGAGAGAGAGAGAGAGAGATAGAGATAAATATATTAACGATCAAAAATTCGCAAGAGACTTTACGCCGGTTTTACGACGTAGAGTAGAAAGATAGACAGTACCTCGAAAATGCTCATGGTAGTGAAATTTGAATCAATAATATTCTAAAAACTGTCAGTAAGCAAAATATCCTTTTTCAAAGCGAGAAGCACTTCTCATTTCTTTTCGAGCAATCGTCGATGAAAAATATTTCCATAACGGTCTGAAAGATTTTTCTTTCTTTTTTGTTTCTTTTTTAAATTATTATTTTCGATGATATATCGATAATTAATACAAGTTTTGAAATTTAAAGATGCGATTGATTAACAGCTGATCGTGAAGAAAGAATTAGAAAACGAACGGAGAGAGAGAGAAAGAGAGAGAGAGAGAGGGAGAAAAGAGGCGAAGACAGAGGCTGTCAAAAACTGGCGGTTTTTAACAGAAACCTCTTCGATAAAAGCACGTAAGTGTTGGAAGAATGAAATAAAGAGAATAAGGACAAAGAACAACACTGCACGTGTTTAAGATGAAACTTCGAAACATAGTACAAAGGTTCTCTCACTCGACTTCTTCGCCAAAAGACGAGTCCATATCGTCACACTACGCAAGCGGTCGTTCGCAAAAAAAAATCAATTCGAAGTGACGTACAACGTGTATGGTTGCTTAATCGGACGATTCGAATGAATTAAGGAGCGTTAAACTAACGTACCCGCGTCAGAATCGCTCGTTGATGATGATATTGCGACACGTCAAAATGTGCGACCGTTTTGAACCGTTCGTACGAGCCAACCGTTTGTTGTAAATCGTGAACGGCCATTTTGCCAGGACCCGTCACACGTCTCTTCGTGCTCTTCTCACTCTATCTCCCTCTCTCTCTCTTACACATATATACAGTATACACTCTCCTTCTCTGTAACGTTTCTCCCTCTCTATCTCTCTCTTTCTTTCTCTCTCTCTCTCTCTCTCTCTCTCTCTCTCTCTCTCTCTCTCTCTCTTTCTCTCTCTATCTGTCTGTCCCGCTCGTATTTTGTTGGACATCGTTTGTAGCATCTACATCGCCGTTCATAAGAAATTCGTGCGTAACGGGTCGTAGGTACTCACGTATTTTTCCAGGGTGTTGTATTAACGATGGGATCCCTTAGATTCGAAAAATTCACGTGAAAACCCGGGCGAGCACAACCATCGAAAAACTCCTCGAGATCACTTCTGCGATCGGACTAGCCGCGAGGTGGCGCCTTGAAAGACTTCGCTCGGTCACGCATGCTCCTTGCCGCCGTGCGGGTCACGTGACACCGCGACCTGCCCGTTCCTTCACGATCTTTGTCGACGTTGCACGATGACAACCGATGTTCTGCAACGTTCGTTCCACAATATCTTTTTTTATATTATTTACACCTACGCGATATATATATATATACATATGCTTTTATATATCATGTTTCGTGCGTCGGTAATGAAGTCCCTTAACAATGTTGCGTCCGTCGGTAATAAGATTTTTGCAGTTTGCAATTGGTTTCATACGTCGATAATGAGGTTTTGCAGTCTATGTAATGTTACGTATGTCGGTAATGAGTTTTCACAGCTTACAATGTTACATCAATAATGAAGTTTTCCGAATGCTATATAATAAATTCATTTGCCATACGCAATGTGTATCAAACCGCATGAGTGTGTATATATGTAAATGTATCTTCCGAATTATGATTTGATCTAATTCAATTTTTGAATTAGTTTCTAACAATTAAAATAAAAGACTAAGATATATACGATATATAATAAAGATAGAAGATAGATATTTTTTTTTTTTGATATATAAAACGATAAAAATTATTAGAAGCGTCATATTTACCCTATTATATTTGAAAGAGTAACACAATAAAGATACAGAGATCACATTCGGATTCGAAGTATGAAAGATTATATTTAATAAATAAATCTCTTCTTCTTTCTTATTTGTCATTATTTTCTTGCTTAAACTTTTATTGTTCTATTATTACAGATTATTTTAGTTACAAAAAAAACAATCTCGATCCTGCCAGGATTCGAACCTGGAATCTTCTGATCCGTAGTCAGACGCGTTATCCGTTGCGCCACAGGACCATGTTGCTTCTAATTTTATTTTTTTTTTATAATAAATAGGTTATAATACTATATTATATATTGATATATATAATCACTTTATTAATATTATTATTATATTAATTATTTTTTATTAAATAAATATATATTGTTACACATACAAATTATTTTTACATATATAACAAAATACTATATGTAAAATTAAAAAAAAAAAAAAAACGACTAAGATTTTGAATGTGAATTTTATTCTATATGAGAAAAGATCTCTTTATGAGCTATCGGATATTGTTACATTCTCTTTAACCCGTATTATATATCAGAAGCTATATGCTTAGTCAGATTCTAGGAAAATCAGAACTTACGTGTAAAGAGTATGTATTTATTTCTGCAAACTATCATTCATAGGTGATATAGAATGCATGGCATTGTTAATTTCTTACATTATTCATCGGTTAAAAAATGTACTCTGTTGCTAATATTGTCTCAATGAAAATTTAATCTAGACAGAAGATAAAGAATATAATGTTGAATTTTTTAAATAAAAGCCAATACATGCGTTATATCATTTTAGATTCTTTATCATACAATTTTGATAACTTTACAAAAGTTCACAACAAAAAAGAAATGAAATTATTATCATTAAAATTAATTAAGAAATCACGAAATTTTATCATGATCATCCATGCTTGTATCGTTATCGTTCATGAGTGTATTATAATCGTTATGATCGTTTCAATGCAATTATATTTTTTTAATATTGATATCATAAATTTATATTTGAGAATATTAGACAATGTTAATATTATTAGGAACATAGCACATTTCTAGATAAAAGAGACTTTTCTTTCTGTCAGTGCGAACAACGTGCTACTACTTATCTATTTTTCATTCCAGAACGATGACTCATCATCCGGTGGTAGGGGAAGGTCTAAAAACTGCAGTATCTATAGAACGTCAACGCGTATTGGTTGAGATATAACACCACGGTAGATTGGTCTATATAATATTGGGCCTTACAAGATATTTCGTTGTGTTTTTTATCTTGCAGTATTCAAAGTTTCTTTATGTGTCCAGTATCAGAAAAAAGGATATCGTTAAATGATGCGAATATAATAATGATGTGAATATATTATTTTTTGTTTCTTGTTTTCAATCATATTTCAAAATTTATTTCTTATCGATGAGATATCAATATATAATTTGTGATAAATATGTTACATTTCTCGACATCAAGATAAAAAAACCTTTTCATTTTCAGCCCCTATGATAATTTAGATTAATTTGAAAGATTCATACACGTGCATATATAATATATCATTTATATAATATAACGACATAATTATTAATTGTGATAAAAATATGTGAAAAGTATAAAGAAAAATGTGATCTCTCAAGTGCGTGATTATTCGATATTTTAGAATAATTGAATGATTGGAATGATTCGAAGATTAAATTCATTGTTTTTTTTAGTATATATCAGACCGTTCATAATTTCATCAAACTCATGCAATTACTCATGTAACGGTAGGTAATTAATTTATAAAATATTATCATATATTTTTGTAACTTATTCATTACTTCCCGTGAATAAGATAAAGTTTTAAAAATATCGTACAATCAAACAGAGAAATAAATATATAACATGTATGGTTCTGTGAAATATACTTACGCATGTACGTAACAGTTTCGATCGTAACAAATTATTTAAAAAATGTATATTTTTTAGTATAACTTAGAAACTAATAAGAAAAAAAAAGATATATGGATACATACACACGTATATACATTACCACATTGAACGATGTTCGCAGATATAATGGCAGGGATTCCCTTATGTTTCTATTTTTAGATTTCAGCCGTAGTTATATCACGAAAGATGGCGCAACGGTTCTGTAGAAAGTTTCATACCGGTAAAGATTCAATGAAACTCATGCGTAGAAGTTTGACGAAACGCACTGTTAGAAGAATAAAAAAAGTTAAATTGTATGATACGTCGATGGTGAATAATAAAGAAGATTTTATGAACATAATAGGACTCGAAATGAAAAGGCAAAAAGTAGAAAATAATATGGAAAGAAATAATAACGTGATAGTTAAGAAGAAAAATGAAGAAGAAGAAGAAGAGGAGGAAGAAGAAGAAGAAGAAGAAAATTCTTCTGGTACTTTAAGAATACGAAAATGCAGTGTCGTTATTGTTGCTGAAAGGTGTAAAATTTGTGACTTACCCTTTAAATGTAAAAGTGATGTTATATTCCATACGGTTATGCGACACGGTAATGATCCAGTTGTAAGCAATTACTATACTGAAAGAAATACCGTTACGAAGAAACAACGTTCAAACATTCGAAGAAAGAAAACACCGAATAACAATAATCTATTTCGTCTTAAAATAAAGATAGGTGAAGAGATCATTTCGGATATTACTATGAATCGTAAGCATTTAAAAATATTAAATTCCTCTTCTGGTTCTAATTCTACTTCATCATCATATTTCCCGCCAAAAATAATCGATCCTGAAAATCGCAAAAATGAAGATTCTATTAAGCTTAAAAATAATTCTAAAAGTAGACTAGTAGGTATTGATTGTTTTGGCTCGACAAAGAATCATTACAAGGACTACGTAATGGGCGTTCAACCCTTGAATCATATACATATGTTAGACGACTCCCTATTAAACGAAGGGTTTCAGAACGATGACGGTAATCGTTCAAAACATGTTATAGATGTTGAGGATAAAAATACGGCATATTGTAACGATGAAGCCGTATTTTTTAGATTACCCTTGTTATGCTCTTTATCTAAAGATATTATGATAAAAAATAATGAAAATTCATATATAACTAATATCTCGTCTATCGGCGAACGTAATACATTCGATAAAGAAAATATAGTGGCTAAAACGCAGTCTGTAAAAAATATTGTAAATATTGATCAGTCAGTAAAAGTTACCGAAATGCATTTGACTTCGGATAAAGAGGACGAGAACAAGGTTAATGATAATAATGATGATGCCGATGATGACGAAATACAGGAAATACTTCGTATTACCAAAAGAAGACGGACAAGCAACGAGAATGTCATACGCAGATTGGATAGTCCTTTGAACAAAGATCGAATGTTATCCGATTCGAAAGAAGAATTTATCAATATGAGGGAGAAACGATATCATTTATGCATATCCATAGTATGATTAATAGTCATCTCCATCGTACTGAATAACATCGGGATTATTCGAACCTTGTAAATACGCTATATATGTATGTATGTATATATATATATATATATATATATATATGTATATATGGTATGTACACGAGAGAGAAAGAAGATACAAAGATGCAACGGAGATAATAAATAGCGACACCATTGAAAAGGAAAAATTGAAAGAAGACCGTATAAGGATAGGTTAACCTTTCTTCTTTGAGAATCGCTTAGTCTATTATTATTTTTGTATTATAGATTGATGTAGCGTTTTAATTCTAACGCAAGTATATATTTTTTTTTTTAATTATTAATCTTATCAGAAATATAGCAATAACTTTTCAGTTATGACAGCGTTTCTCTCTTAGATGACAATAACTCGAAGCTGTGCTTCGAACATTTTTAAAAACATATACTATATAAGTATTAAGTAAGAGAGAACTCTTAAGAAAACTGATGTATGGAAGCTCTCTTTATAATAATAATTTAAAAAAAAAAAAAAAAAAAAAAAAAAATCTTTTTTATTATTATTAAGCGTAGATTTAATTTTCATTATCATAATATTTTTTATATGTGTAAAGTACAAACGCGGAAAACAAAGATTCTTATAAGACTTTATATTTTATATAATTCAATCGATGCAATATGTTAAAATAAGTCCATAATTATTGGGAATAATATAATTGTTGTGTTTATGTATATTATGCGCAATACATCACACATAGAGGACGACTTAAATATTCGTAGAGTACATTATGTATTTCCATATCCTTATACTATACGAATACTCAACTTTCCTACTATATATATAAGCTAAGTCGTATATGTAATACTATATACATACATGTCTACGATGAAATATAATTTATTTTTAAGATTATATAAATACACTTTATAAAATCAAAAATTCATTATCAATAATTGATTGCTAAGTTTAACAAATATACTTGTAAACAAAACCAGTATATTTGTTGCAATCTTTTTTTTTGTTTTTTTCGTTATCGATCAGACATGTTTATTATATGTTGACTTTTATTTTCATATCATTTTTATCACTTTATTTATAATTTATTCGAACGACGATGTTAACAGAACTGTAAAATAGTAAAATAGCGATGTCAATAAGTAACGAATTTCAAGTGTTCCTTCTTTCCTACTTACAATATCGTAAATAATCGTTCCTTAAAAAGCAGTTGAAACTGTTGGATTACACAAAGTACGATGCGTTAAATATATTATACATATATACATATATGTATGACGCATCATAAGAACCTATATCGCAATATTTATCTAGACTATGATTGTACGTTTTTATACGTCTTATTTAAATATATTTCGTTCGCAAAAACTAACAATTCATTCTAATATGGATTCGTGTTATTTATCCCTATTTATTTATCACTATTTTTGTATTTCATTTTTCTACTACATTTTCTTTTAAATTTTTACTAAAAGTTATCCATATAAATATATTGTGTGTGTGTATATATATATATAAATTTAAATTATATATACATGTATATATAAAATTGTGTGTGTGTGTGTGTGTGTGTGTGTGTGTATGTGTATGTATAAATGTTTTATTAAATTTTTAGAAAATTTTCAAAAAATGTTAAGAACTAAATATTATATGTAGCTCAAATAATGGCGAGTAGATAATAGAAAAGATTTGGAATAATTTTTTATCTTATTCGAATAGCGATTCGTATACGATCTTTAAAGGTTTGAATAAAGACCTTGATGATTATAGAATAACTTAGATACCGATTCATTTAATTCTAAATTAAATTAAATTTATATAATAATAGATAAATTTTATTTAACGTATCACAATCGGCAAAAAAATATAGATAATGTACTTACATGGTGTACGATGGGAGTATTATTGATGAACTGACGACTTTTCGGGGTTGCGTGGGTTTTATAGACTTTGGGACGACTTCTAATTGTCCAATCAGAAGTAAGGAAAACAGAATCGAAGAAGGGAGATTGTTTACGAATTCTATTGTCATAGGCACACGATTAGAACAGGGACACAAAGCGTGACATAACGTATGTTGACTCGTCATTGAAAATAATTACAAAGTTATATCGATTCTCTGATATTTTGTTGTGTTTCTTCTATATTATTTGACTATATAAGAAGAGTTATTACCAGGGTCGTATTTATATTCTCGAAGGCCTTAGACGCAATATCATCATAAGATCTCTAAGCAAGAATCTTATTTTAATTAATCAAATTCATTCACTTTTTTTCTAGCATTGATTTTAGCAAATATATTAGGCTGCGTTTTATATTGTTCATTTGCGAGAGATAAGGTTTCAAAATGTGACCCTACATAGAAAATGAAACCCCAACTTGCGCATAATGCGGCTTATGATAAATGCGATCCTAGTTATTATTATTAATAATTGATTGGTTTACATTGTACTATAATTGATATACTTTAATATTTCAAAGAAACAATTTCGACGATCAAATATATTAAAATATTTTATTTTATATATTACGACCATTATGAATTATTTTCGAACAATGTACACAAATATTCGAGCAATTACAAATACCGACGATGAGTAAATTTGTTATTTAAAGAAAAAAAAAAAAAAATACATTTAGACAATCTCAAGAGACTAATCGTTATTTTCTGATTTATCGTTAGTCATCTTCATAATCGAAGAATAACTTTTTTCTCTTCGATTCTTCTAAAACGAGAAGACAATTTTGAATAATGTTTGGCATATTATCATTTTCATTTTTCTTTTCCAAAATACGTTCCAATGAGCCATATAAATTCTCCAACTGATTACTCGTCCAATTCTCCGTTGATTCGATGATTCTCTGAAGTAATCCTTGAAGTTGAGGATCCATTAAACCCTCAGCACTTGACATATTAGAAGACGTACGCGATATTTTGACGCGTTTTGATGCTGGCCCTTCTGACGCACATTCTCTCTTAATATTAACTTAGAAAAAAAAGTGAATTAAAGATATCATTTATGAAGCTATCACATTGGATTGGCCAATGAATAATATTAAAATTTTGTATAAACAATATAATATAATATATTATTTATATGTGATAATATAATAGTATTGGGTTGGTCAGTAAGTAATGTAGAAATATTCAATAAAAAATATTAGTATTGTTTATTATATCTCATATTGATTTTGTGTTTTTATGTAATAGATGTATTATATATTTATTCTATATGCATGTATTAAATATCTTTATGTAATATGTGTATTTATGTATAAATTTTTTATATATATTTATTGCATTATTTATATATTTATGTATTATAAAGTACTAGAAATATTCTTTTTACCGATATCACTTACTATTATCAAACCAACCCAATAAATGTAAATTTAAAAATTTAATTGATGCATAGTATCAAAACATAAGGAAAATTAATGTTAACTACAATGTTGTAGTTAACATAGATATACATATATATAAAAAGAAAAACTAAGAATTTTTTGTCTGTAAAGATGCCTGTAAATGAAGTTAATTCTTTACTTGATCTGGTCGCCGATTGAGTAGATCGAACCGCACCGAGTTTGCTTCGAAGTTTTGACTTCTTTTTCGTAGATCCGTCCACTGAGTGTTCTGTCGTTGACATAATTTTTATTTTTTATTTTTTTTTTTTGTTAATTCATTATCATATTTAAAAAGAAACAGATGTTAAAAAGATGAAATTAATCGACTGTCTTACGACGTCCATGTTGTCCATTGAAATCTTTTAATTTTCTCCCATGTTCGACCCTCGCTCTCCTCGGACCCATAATTTGTATAAAATCTATTATATTATAAGAATATTTTCATCAGAATAATAAAATAAAAAATCGTAAGTAATAAAATATTAAAAAGATAGAAAGAGAAATAAAAGACTGAGGATGTAATTTGAATAATAAAATCTACCTTGCGATGATCTGCTAGAAACAGCATCCGATGTTGAATTTGAAAAAAGCTGTAGAAAGAAGGATTGACGTTCTTGAAAGCCGGGTAATGATACTTTGAACACTTCATTCTGATTTTGATCGAACGAATTTTTAACCTAAACAAATTTACGAAACAAGGAGATATAATTAAACGTAGAAGTAAAGTGACGATTTATCTTCGTTAACATGTGATAAATCTATCGTTAACATATGTACATATATACCTCTAAAGGTAAATTCTCGTAAGAGGAATTAGCAGTTGCAAGGATCAACATGTAGACCGTATTATCGAGATCCCTCATCAAGGAAGCAAAAACCACACGTGCTGTTTCGTCCACTAGATTCCACCATGATAAAATGTCAGGAATATACAGCAACGATGGTAAAGTACGACGTGCTGCTTTCACTTTCTGTTATGAGAAAATATAATATACATATGCATATATATGCATCCTATGTAAATATTATAGATTATGAAGAAAAGATAAACAACAAGTCTGTAAATAAAATCATTGAAACATTACCTGAATGATCGTCTCTTCGGCAGCCCTACCAGTTTCTTCGAAGAGCGTTGTCACGTCCAATACGTGACAAGGCAAATGATCTAATTCATGAAGCAAAGCTGGACCTAAATGGCGAGTATGCGAGTCATCCACGCCGCATAATAAAATTCTAGGACAGGCAGTCGATCTCGAGTTCGCTTTGCCGACCCTATGGATACGGAATGAGAAGAGAAGAGAAAAAGAAGGAGAACAAAGAACAAAGAATAAGAATTATGCGACGAGAATAAAGCTTACATATCATCCGATGTCAACATTCCCGTTGGACAAAGGATTTGTAACTGAGATTGGATGGTGAAAAGATGGTTTCGTAGAAGCGGTTGAATTCTGATCGACAAGGATTTCATTGGTATTATGACCACTCTGTGAGACGCCGGAACGATGTTTTCCTGGGCCTTCAGAAAGTCTTGTTTCTCGACCTTCGTTCGTTCGTTTGTTTTGTGTTTTTTTTTGGTTTTTGTTTTTTTTTGAAACGTCGTAACACTCGTAATTTTCGAACGAGTAGATTTACCCTCCCCGAAGAATTTACCTTGAGGTGTCGCTCGTTTATGTAGCGTCTTGATTTCGACGTGTAAATCTCCGGATAATGCCTTCGAACGCAACACATGACGGCTTCGGCGCAGAGAGCTTGCAAATCGCTACCACAATATCCTACCGTTTTCGAAGCCAAATAAGCGAGAAACTTTTGAGGAGGTTTCTGTTTCCAACTTTTAATGTGAACCTAAGATGACGTTTTTAGGATATATCACATAAAATAAAATTATAACTCCCAAAAAAAAAAAAAAAAAGTATTGTAAAATGTCAAGGTATTTCCTACATTAAATATTCTATTTTATATAAAAAATAAAATCTATTTGTTAAGGGTCGAGCTACCGAAAGTATGTCTTTCCTAGCAGAGTAAGAAGGTAAAGGAAAATAAAGTTCTCGATCGAATCTTCCTGGTCTCCTTAGTGCTGGATCTATGGCGTCGATTCTATTAGTAGCACCAATCACTATAATTTCCGAGTTGTTCTCAAGGCCATCCATCAGAGCTAAAAGCGTAGAAACAACGCTCGCATGTACGAAATCCTGACGACTTGTTCTTATCGGTGCTAAACCGTCAACTTCGTCGAAAAAAATGATACAAGGTTTCGTTTGCTGGGCCTGTAATGGATCACATTGAGTCGATTGATCTTATCTATCGGTTTCCGAACTTAATCGTACTAATAATACCGCGTATTATTCTAACCATACTGAAAATTTTTTCAAGCTTTTTCTCACTTTCGCCAACCCACTTGCTCAAACAATCTGATCCCTTTCGCGATATGAAAGAAACCTTGCGTTCAGAGGTACTACATTCCGATGCTAATGCACTTGCTACCAAAGTCTTGCCCGTTCCTATTAAATGAATCAAAATTATTCAAAATATACTGTTAATTTCTTATCCACGTCGTCATATATGTATATATATCTTATTCATTAAAAAATGTTTTATGAACGAACTTCACCTGGTGGACCATAGAACAAAAGACCACGTGGTGGTTTCAAATTGAACTTGGCATAAACATCACCGTACATAAGTGGAAAAAGGACCATCTCTTTCACTATTCTAATATGTTTATCCAAACCACCGATATTTGAAAAATCCTTTGTAGCCGACATATTCGTAAAAATTGATGAGACGAGTACGAAAAGGAACCTCTTCTTTTTCTTCTTCTTCTTCTTCTTCTCTCTCTCTTTTTTTTTCTCGTACGAAGACAAAAATCACATTTATTATTATTACTGTTGTTGTTGTTGTTGTTATTATTATTATTATTATTATTATTATTATTATTAATATTATTATTGTTATTATTATTATTATTACAAGTTTCAATAACGTAAAAAGATATCGTATCAGGAACGACGCATTTTGAAATATACGTACATCCTGATTAAAATATATATGTATATATATACATACGTGTTCGAATGAGCACTATTTTACTAAAATTTACAACATCGTAATCAGTTAGGTACGTATTTACGATATAATTTTAATCGTTGACATTCTGACACATAGGAGGCTAGGTCGATTAAAGATATACAAACGTATAGAAAGGATTCTAAATTGCGAGAGAGAAATAAAAGAAAAAGAAGAAAAGAAAAGAAAAGAGAGAGAGAGAGAGAGAGAGAGAGAGAGAAAAGCCAATACAATAATATGTTACGAAACTCTGTTTTATTTATTTAATGTTTTTTTTAATCTTTTGTTTTGTTGTTGTGGTTCTGCTTACTACAGCGTGTATGACAATAAGATGTATTATTACTTATATGGTAAAATAAATAAGGCAGTGGATGCTGCTTTAGCATCGACACTCTCCCTGTGTGATTTCCCTTATACAACTTCCATCGATTAGCTCGTCAAAAAGGACGAATACAATATGATATCGACACGTAATATACGTATTATTAATTTTACGACACAACATTCCGCAAACATATTCAATTTACATACACATAAATATATATGTACGTTTCTAGCTAGCATTATCTTTTACATTCAGGGGAAGTTGATCTTTCGAGTTTTCTCTTACTGTGTTTAATAAACCATAAGCGAATCAATTTAAAAGGCAGTGTTCACCGCAAATATTTCTCTCTCACTCCGTACGATACGCGATCGACTTGTTCTTTTTTTTTTGTTGTCGTTTCTTTTATTGGTTTTTTAATTTTTATAGTTTTTTCTTTTTTGTAATATTTACCACTTTTTTTTCATTTGAGTTTTTTATCCCTTTTCTTTTTGTTTGTTTCTTTTCATTTCTTTTCTTTCTCTTTTTTTTTTTTTTGCAAAATTTATGGCAATACAGAGATGATAGCATTTTACGAGAGCGTAGCACCATAATAAAATAATAATATATATGTCAATCGTATTCGATTTTTTACTTAGGATGGAATGTCAAGCGGATCTATGTAAACGGAAAAAAGTCTATAAGCAATTCGAATAGATTTTCATTAATATTTTTTTTTCTCTTTTTACTCCATAATTATGACCCTTTTTTCTCGTAATATTATCGTTTTAAATTATTATACATACCCGGGGTGTCTCTTTCGAGTTCTTTCTTTTCTATTATTTTACAAATGGAAATAAGAAAAAAAAAATAATATTATTCATATATATGCAAAAATGTGCGACTCTATAAATATGTTTATTTATAAAGTTAACTCTCTGTAACCCGATATTTTGTCGGGTTTGCCAAGAAATATTTCATATATATATCAAGTATAACTCAGACTTGAAAAAGAAATTCCATATATGAAAATTAATTAATAATTTTATAATAATAAAATGAAATAAAATTTAAGAAATTTTATATATGTGTATACTTCTTTTTTATAATTCTGAAAATTACATACACGACATTATAGTAGGTTAAAGATAATGTTATATAAATGTAACATAAAGTATATTCGATCTTTGTGTTATGAAAAAATATAGAAAGCTCGATTATATTTATCTTATTGATGTATAAGCATAATGTTTATTACGTAATTAACGTAACAGTCCATGCAGATAATAAAACTAAAGATAAAATGAGATATTTCTAGAATAAAATCTATTTTAACTATCCTCCGTCTAACATTTATTTGTTTGTTCTTCTTATTTTCACTTGTATATAATATGGGAGGACACCCTGTATGTATTCATATATACTTATATAAATGTAAAAGAATTTCTTTTGTCGGATGAATTCTCATGTAATTTTCTTTGGTAAATAGTGAACGAGAATTTCGTTCGCTCTCGGGGCAATATACATTGGTTCCTTGTCTGTTTATATCAGGAAAGTATTAGAAATTTAAATCAAATATATATAAAAAGATATACATATGTATATGTACAACTATTGTAAATTATTTACGGCGTATGTATTAGTATGTGTTGAACACATTTTATGTGCTCGTACACTTTCCCTGTAAATAATATAAGTTTGAACGTAATACAGTAGAGTCTCCGATATCTGAACCAATAAGGAGACAAAAGTGTTTGCATAACAGGAACAAACACTTTTCTGATGTTAAACATCTTTTGTTTACACTTAATTAGTTGCCATTGTCACACCGTACGCTCTTATCTTCGTACTACGAGATGTATCGTAATATAGTAAACATCATAAAACATAAAAACTTTAAACATTCAAGTTTTTATGAATGCTACAGAAATGTTCTATATGGATTCCGTCAATTAATTCCGTTTGGACGCGACATATATCCCATTGAAATTTAAGACAGTCAAACTTTCTCAATAAACTTTTCATTTACTAAAGCAAGAATGTTTCTTATTCTCTCTTTTAGCTGTGTTTCACACTCTGC
The DNA here is from genome assembly GCF_014466175.1 of Vespula pensylvanica. Taxonomy (NCBI): domain Eukaryota; kingdom Metazoa; phylum Arthropoda; class Insecta; order Hymenoptera; family Vespidae; genus Vespula; species Vespula pensylvanica. The sequence continues at coordinate 9,011,531 of NC_057687.1, read as the reverse complement.
GATATATGTAAACAAAGATTTTGTCTTTTATATACCTCCAAATACAGAAATCCAAAAAGTGTAAAATCTGGAGATCTGAGTGATCAAGCAATGTGATCGTCACAGCCAATCTATCGTTGTAGGAAAGTTTTATTTAGAAAATTTATAACATTTTTGAGGTAGTGAGCCGGAGCTCATTGTTTTATTTCATATTCTTTAGTTAAAAAAAATTTTTAAAGTTGTTTGTTCTGTTATGATCAGAATTCGTTCGATTAAGTAGAGGAAAATATATATGTATGTGTACATGTCACAAAAGAAGGCATCTTTTGTTGAAAGACATTTTGTTTAAATAGTAAAACGTTCGAATATTATGAGAATTCGGATAATAAGTATTTAGATACGAGTGACTCTACTGTAAGTACTTTATATAACTGTGAAAGATATTTAAAAATAATTGAATGAGTGAGGCCGATGATACAACTGTACGTATGTATGTATGTATATAAAAATTTTCGCAATATATTCTCGAAATTATCTTAAACGATATTATTATTATTATTATTATTATTATTATTACTATTATTATTATTATTATTATTATTATTACTATTATTATTATTATTATTATTATTATTATTATTATTATATTATTTTATTGTTTATATAAAAACATATATCGTTGACTGACACATTTTTACGATCGAAATATGTTCACTTTGTAATAGTGATCATTGATTTATTACTGTAAATTACAGCTTGGAAGAGTTTCGACAAATAAATATTTATATACAATGGGTCACAAAAATAATCGAATAGTTTTTGTTATAAGGGAATAATTTTTTTCGAATTGAACAAAATGGATTATCAAAAAAAAAAAAGTTTGCTTTCTATTTTATATATCACTGGTATAACTCAAAACAATTTTTCTTCATTCTTTATATTCCTCTTATAATATATTACTTTTTCATTTCTATCGAAACATTTTAAATATTCTGCCAGTCTAAAAGAAGTTATTACTTTAGTTTAAAAATATTTCAATATATTTTTTGTGATCCATTATAAATGCATAAACTCTTGTACTTGCATAGATCATTTTGAAAAAAGCAAGCGCTATTTTAATAACAACCATATGACATATCTTTTTCTGAAGTAGATTAATACATTATTTCTCTCGTTATAGTAGAGCTTTTTTCTCTTGGATCTTATATATAACTAGTTTTTCTTTTATATATATATATATATATATATATATATATATATATATATATATATATATACATATAGACTAAAATCTAGAGAGAGATATATATTAACCTGAGCAAGAGAAAGTACAACGTTCCTTTACCGATTTACTTAGATCAGAGATATATGTATGTACTTAAAAATGAGGCTAGCTATTTATTTTATTAATTAATTTCGTCTTTATCACGATTTTTATAGATTACCTTACGTTATGAAATACTGTCAATTTCGATAAGACTTTCGTTTATTTGAAAATTTGACTGTGATTATATAATATAGGTGTGTATATATATATACATACTTATATATATACATATATATATATATATATACATATATATGATATGTATATATATACACAACGAGATCTTTAACGAATTAGTTAACAATTCAAAGAATTTGATAATTAAAATGCGAACGTGAAAAAATAGATGAATTACCAAAATCACGTTATCATATTGAAATATTATACTGAATTACTGTTTTATCGAATTCATATATTGATATTTTTTACTTTTTAAATAAAATATATACTGCAAAAAAGAAGAAAAAAAAATGCAATAGTCCAACAAAAAGAGTTTTGATCTGATGCTCTAAAAATTAAACTTATTCTTAAGTATTATATTTGGTTGATTCCAAAAATATTATTGATTTCATCGTATAAGCTATAATTTTGGAAATTTGGCATAGATACTGATATGCAAAATTATAATTTAATAATAAAATGCATATTTTTTTTAATTATAATTTTTCAAAACATAAATGGAACACATTGTAAATATCTGATGTAAGTCCAACTCAACAAGTATAAATAGTTTTCAAATCATTTAGAAATATAACAACTCATACAATCAAAGATTCTGAATTTTAATCGAGAGAATTAGTATTTTGATGATTGTTATACCTTATCTCGAAAGTTATAGCTGATAGAACAAAACTGTTGTCATTCTTGATATCAATACTCCAAATACTTATACTCAAGAACAGGTATAATTTTGTAAGCACCAAAATATATGTTGGACATACGTAATATTACAAGATATTACTTAATATTAAGATTATACTTAATATTCGAATTGTACGTTGCACGTACATATATGAATGTTTTAATACATTTTTCTAACATAAAATAGCCCCTTTTTATAAACGTCTATTTCCTTTATAAAGCATAGACCTCGATAGTATTATAATCAAGAAAATGTTTAGGACAGAAATTGATATTATCTTCCTATTACGTTCATCATGTCAATTATTCTTTTTTTTTATTTTTTTTTTTTTTTTTTATGGATACGTTTTACTGATAATATCATAGAGGCTAATTCTAAAATACAAGCGGTGACAAAAGCCCGCTTTCGCATATCCGTTTGCATTTCAGTATTTAAATAAATCATAATATACTTTTATATATATATATATACATATACATATATATATATATATATATAATATATATGTATGAATATAGTTTTACTTACAATTAATACATGACTGTTAATTATTATTAATTATATCGAATTTTCTTATACACGTTAATTATTGGCTGAGATCAATTGTCATCGTTTACTTTCGGATATTATGTAATGATTGTAAAATATGTGTACATAGTTTCTATAAGAAAATTATATTGCACGAGCACAAGAAATTCAAATTTATATTGTTTATAATGAAAATAATATATGTGAAATAAAAAAAAGAATGTATGATTTACAAAGAAATATTCTTTTCATTCTGATTACATATATCCATAAATTTATACATAACAAATCACATAAATACGTACATTTTTTTCATGAATTGAAGATTGTCATATATGTGTTGACAAATTTAATTAAATTAATCCTCTATTTTTTATTAAAAATTTTATATTAAGTGACAGAAATGTTCGATAAAAAAAAAATCGGAGTTACGAAGTAACATAACAGAGTTAACAAAATTTTTCCAAGATCGAATACTTTAAAAAATAATATAAGTATATATGTGCTCGTGTATTTATATATATATATATATATATATATATATATATATACATACACACAAATACATAAACACTTAATAATTAATAACCAATAAAAAAAGAAATGATAAAGAAAATATTAAGGTTCAATGTACTTTTGAAGAAAGTCAATAAACGCATATGTTTTTTATTTTTGACGAGAATCTGTGTGTGTGTGTGTGTGTGTGTATAAAAATTATTCATTTCGATATTTATTAATATTTACATTAATTTATCACCATCAAATAAAATCATTACGTTTTATCTACAATCAAATCGTAAAAAAAGAAACGCTAGAAAATGAAAAGTTGTTTGTCAGATTCAGTCTTTTAAGGCCTATTTGCTAATAAACATTAAGTAAAGTACGCATTAATTTCAATTAATCACGACATAAGATTCTGTAGAGGAATCTTAATGAGTTTTTATGGTAACATAAATTCACATTTTCATATGGAATCAAATCTAATGGATTTCTCTTTCGCTTTTTAAAAGTGAATTTTATATAAAAATTCAATTTTCTTTTTACAAGTCTGTTTCATTTTCGATTCTTTAGAAATGCACAGAGCAGCATAGCGCAATACAGTAAAGACTTGTCTAAGAAGTGGTAGAATAATATTCCAATTCGAATAACTCTTCCTCTCCCTCTCCCACTCCCTCTCTCTCTCTGTGCTACAATATATTAAGACTGATACATTTACGCATTTTATCTGGTAACTATCATCTCAGAGTAACGATGTAGATCACAACCAGCATATGAACTTATATTGAAGATTACATATGTTATTATAATATTTATACATTTTCATATTCCTTTTCACACGTCAAAGTATTCTAAAATTATTAGAAGAATTTTAATTTTTTTAACTCTTATACTGTTAACAAGCTAATAATCTATATATTCGATAACTTTGGTTAAAATAAACTGCAGATAATCAGTTTTTTTTTTTTCTTTTTTTTCATTATACATTATGTTCATTAAGCATATATCAATTATATTTTGCATAAATTATCAAATCTTTAAATGATTTATGCTATGTTAAATTATCACATGAAATGCATTGTAGATTATACAAATCAAATAATAATAATAATATTTGCGTTTAAGAAGCTTAATGAAAGCTTAATTAAATTGAACTTTTAGCAACAAAGTGTGATGTACGTGTCGCTTCATTGAATTTCTTGTGATCTTGTGCAATAAGATTTGTTTTATCTAAAATTTTGCTATATGAACCTAATAAAAATAAAAATGTACTATTTTATCTATAAATACAATAGAAATTAAATTCACTTACTTATAAATAAATTATACATATATAAAATTTAAATACCTCGGTAATACCTCGATATATGATTATTGTTTACCTGGAATGTATTTATACTATTTTCTTATACATTTGGATTCTCATTTTTACAAAGTGGAAAATATTTCCTTTCTCGTGTCTAATTCGTTTGCATGTACTTTAAATATAAAAAGATATATAAAACATTAAAATCTGCAGATTAAAAAATTAAGAGAATATTTTTTATTACTTTGACATGTGTTAATGAAAACTCTTTCAAGATGTTAATATTACCTATATGATTTGTTTTCAACTAGTTTTTCCAATTATATCCACTTTGTAAAATTAATATTGTATCAGGAATATATTCGTCGGAGCTAGATATTCTCTATAGCATGTAATCTGTAATGGCATATACAATAATATAAATTTAAATGGTTCTATAATTTGGTAATATATGTTGTACGACAATTTAACAACATACTAGTGCTACTTTAAATGGAATAGTTTCATTACAATTCCGTGTATTAGCGAAATTCGTTTAAGTACATGATGTACTAATTTACCATCATCTTTGTATAACCATGTGATTTGCACGATTTTAGTAAATTTTTATTTCCTTTCTTATTATTGTTGTATTGTATAAAAAACTGATCACATTATTAAAAAAAAAAATCTTCGCTCCGTATCACTTTATCCAAATTAATGTTATCATCAATAATCATTAAAATAAAAAAAAAATGCGCATCAATACATATAATATCAAATAATTAAAAATAAAAACTCTAAAAGAATGTAAATTTGTCACTAATAATAATAAATAATATAAATAACTGTCAGCTATAAAAAGAATTATTTTTTATAAAATTAGGGAAAATGTTCTTACTTCAATGTTCTATTGCTTTTTTCTTCTTATGTTTCTTCTGTTTACAAAGAGCCAATGCAATTTGCAAACAATAAAGCTTGTTTGTCTTATTAAAGAAACATTTCTTTTGAATCTTATTACATATTAATTCAACTATTACGATAGTGACAATCATTTGTAAATATTTTATATTTGGCAGTTATAAGAACTGAAAAATGTACGGCACTGAATTTTCGTTTGATATTTAACTGTACTTTTAGTGCCAGTACATAATAAGTCTTTTTTATGGTGAAACTACATCAATTCACAACATATCCTCTACTGTGTATTTAGTTGACTAACATTATGTTGTGCTTTCTCATACAAACTTGTCTTGTACTCTTCAAATCTTTCCAGTTCCTTGAGTAAGTCCTATTCACAGAATAACATATGTTTATTTATATATATATATATAAAATATTTTTAAATTTAATATTAATTATTATATAAACACATTTATATAAATTATTATTTAAAAAATATTACTGTCATACGTGGAAAATTTATTATAAATAAAAATTTAATGAAATAAAATGACCTACTTTTTATGCTGTAATATATATAGGGTGTTCACCATAACGCTTAAATATTTTTTGTCATACTATCGGAAGTATTTCAAAAATCATGGCGAACGTAACGTTGAATACCCTGTATATACATGTATATATATATATATGTACATAAATATTAAAGTATATATTTACCTTTGGCAGTGATTTTCTATCATAATGATGCGCGTATCTTCCTACACACCTACTTAATTGCACATAAATGTCACACAATACCTCCACAGGAAAATCCTTTGTAACTTTTACAGTGTGCAACCATGCAGTTTCAAGTTCATTTTTATCGATAATAACTTTATCGTTTTCATCAACTTTTGATGGACTAGAATCACTCTCAATTGCAAATGACAATTCATCTAAACTTTCTCGTCTGGATGATGAACTTGAAACATCATTTCCAATATTCTTATCATCTTCTACGAAACATATTTTCACATTTTCAAAATCATCAATTCGCTGTTCTACTATATTGTCATTGTGATTTAATTGTACATCCTTGGAGTTTTCATTTTGTGAATCATTCTCAGAATCAGTGTTATCAAATAATGGTACATGACCATTCAAAACACTATTTGCTTCTGTTTCAAATTCTTGAAATTTCTCTAGATCTATACCAACTGAGGTTTCATTAGTTAGACACACCTTGTTGTTTACTTCAGGTATATTATCGTCAAAGCTAATTTTCTTTTTCTTTTGCACCTTCTTTACGTAACCTCTGGCCCAAGCAGGAATCTTGCGTTTTCTGGAATGACTAAATCTTTTCCCATTCACAGACAATGTATTGTTTACTAACTCCGAATCTTTTTTCTCATTTTTCTCATTTGGCAATGTAAGTTCTGTTTTTGCAACTTTAGTTTGCGTTTCGTTTTTACGATCGGTTTCAATAATTTTACGATTTTTAGATATTTCACGACATTTATCTTCAAAATCAGAATCCAATTCAGCCTTTATCAATGCATATGCATTATCACGAAGAGAACAGGCACGGTGTCTAATCAATTTATCCGCTGGATCCCTATGTGAAAAGGAACAAGTAATATAATTAACATACAATCAATATCGCAAAAAATATAATACAATTAATGAAAAGCAAAATATCTAATGTGAGTGGTCTTCAATAGTGCTCTGTAGAATGGCAAATAAACAAAAAATAGGCGTATATTAAAATTAGAAAACATATAAGGCGTGTTATAATAAATTGAAAACCACTTTAACTACAGAGCAACAACAGCAATGGATAATCAAGAACTACCTCTTCAATATCCCAAGGGAGGGCCTATCACGCAAGCTGACATGAAAACATACAACATGAATGTCAATACGAATTTATGATGATATCTCCAATGACATATGCAAATAATATTATTATTTTTTTAAATAAGCACAAAGAAACACCTTATCTATTTTTTATTTTATCTTATCACTAAATATATACATGAATACAATTAACAGATGTTAAAAACCCACTGTATGCTTTTAAGTTACGAGAAGATATTTGTTAAATATACTATTGTATTTTTTATTTTTTAATTATATATCTATATAATATATGCATATACCAACCTATCTGGATTATATTCCAATGCATTTCTACAAATAAGATCAATATCATCCAGAAAATCTCGAGCGCATAGATAACAATGCATATCAATTTTAGTCATCATAGTTTCTAAATCCATAGGTTGCTTTATTATCATATTATAATCGGGTACTTCTTCGGTATCTACTGGTTTGGTGAACATAAAAAATCTGTAAAAAAAAAAAAAAAAATGCGCTACTTGCAATTACGCTTGATATTATTATTTTTTTTTTTTTTTTATATTGTTTTTATACACATACACACGTACATATGTTTAGAATATAGTTATAGATTAAAAACTATAAAATACATACTGTCGATTCCTAGCAAGTTTGGCACATATTTCTCTCAAGAAAATCCTAAGTTCTCTTAAAGATACTTCTTCTTTTTCATACAACATCTTTTTCTCTTCGTCGGATAACTTCTTTGGCATTGGATCTGGAGCCAAAGGAAGTTCCTTTAATACTTGAACTTTGTTATCTTTAATTTGTGGTTGTTTTAAACTTTGAATCATAAATATAGGTTTGAAAAATTTCGATCTTTGTTCCGAATTTGGAATTTTCAAAGTATATACTTCGCCACGGAGTTCACTGAAAAGATTTTTTAATTGCATAGGAAGATCTTGATATGTTTCGTCACTAGTTGCAAGAATTAATATAGGCAATGAAGTATCAAGCGCTGCAATACGACACAAAAAAACAGCTTTTACAGTCTCTGGAACTAATGGCCACCATTGATCAATCGAACGTATATAAATAATGGACGGTACATTTCTGGTAGCTTCATTAAACACCTATTATAAATAACAAAAAAGATATATATAATTAAATTTACATTTTTTTTATATTCTTATAATAACAAGGAATAAATTTAAATAATGACTGACCTGCACACAGGTTTCTTCTGGAGATCGTGCACTCTCTGCAAAAAGTGTACTAACATCTAATGTTTGTACTGGTAAATGTTCCATATGATGTAGCAGAGCTTGTGCTAAATGAGGTCCTTGACCTTTAGACAGATTACCACCAGAAACTAATAACCTTGGACGATGTATTCCTTTAGTAACTTTCACTCTAAAAGAGATTTATAAATCAATTTTCATGGAATCAACAAATATTGAATAGAAATTAAATTAACTTTCCACATGTAGCAATAATTGCTATTAGGTATGTAAACATTACTATGTGCTTTTAAAAATAGAGTATTTTGTAAAAATGTTTATTACTTTGCCATAGCAGGATTGACACCTTGAGGAAATATTCCTTTTACTAAACCAATCAATTCTTCTAATGGAGGACCTAATAGAGGCTCCATAAAAGGTTGCAATTTTCTACCTGCACAAGGAGTTACTCTCTGTGATGATGGAATTAGAGTAGAACTAGCCTGCATAAAATCTTGTTTTTTCACCTATAAAAAACATGAATTATATGTTAGATAATATTAATATTAATCAGATACACATATAAGTATATTTTTTATTTTGTACCATGTATATTTTTCTATATAAATTATTAATAAACATACTTCTACTTGTCGAGGATCCAAAAGCAATCTATTGCTGGTCATGTAAATTTGTGGATACGTTCTTCTTAATCCTTGTAGTACTGCTTCGGTACATAAAGCTCTTAAATCCGAACCGCAATAACCAGTTGCCTTTTCGGCTAATATTTCTAACAATTGTTCAGTTGGTGGATTTTCCCATTTATTAACATGAATCTTTAAAATTTCTAATCTTTCTTTCATTGCAGGCAAAGGAAAGAATAATTCACGATCAAAACGACCAGGTCTTCGTAATGCAGGATCAATTGCATCTATTCTATTTGTTGCGCCAATTACTATAACCTTTATTACAAAAAAAAAATTACAAAAAAAATAAATATTCGAGAGTATAAGTGTATCTATGTGTATGTATATCTTCATCTTACCTCTCCTCTGTCACTAAGACCATCCATAAGTGCTAAAAGGGTAGATACGATGCTAGCATGAATTTGATCTTGCTTGGTACTTCTGACAGGTGCAAGACCATCAATTTCATCGAAAAATATAATGGACGGTTTCATTTGTTGAGCCTGCTCAAACAACAATCTCAATTGCCGTTCTGATTCACCAACCCATTTTGATAAACAATCTGCTCCTTTTCTCATAAAAAAGGCCATTTTTCTACTACCCTGACTACATTCATTTGCTAATGCTCTAGCTATTAATGTTTTTCCAGTTCCTGTAATAAAGTGGTTAATATAATACTTCTCAACAAAATTGTTTCAAAATAATTTCATATATTTATATTCAAATTATATGTGTGTGTTGTATATTCAAATGGAATAAAAATTTACCTGGTGGGCCATGAAAGAGAACACCTTTTGGAGGTGTGATATGGTATCTTTCAAATACTTCCGGATACATCATAGGAAAAACAACCATTTCTTTAAGGCAGTGGATATGTGATTCTAAGCCACCAACATCACTGAACCTAATATTTGTATCTAGTGTAATAGGATTTATATCTGCTTTACGATCTGGAGGACCGCCTTGGGGTATTGCTGATTGCCTATTGAATTAAATAATGAAATAATAAAGGAATCCTAATGCTACTGCATTTATTTATTATATTTCATTTGTTTAACTAACCTTGCTTTTTTCCCTTTCTTTTTATCATATCGTTGCGGTTCCGAATCACTAGAATCACTTGAACTTGTACTTTTGCTTCTGTGCTTTCGTCTTCTCATAGAATTGCTAAGCACACTCCTGAGAGCTTTTATCGATCGTCTAACTGGCTCAACATTAGCTTGAAATCTATCTACAGTTGGCTTTTTTTGACGTAAACTGTATTTTCTAGGACCAGGAGAATCTGATGATTCACTTAAATCACTATCTACAACTATAAGAGACGAAAAAATAATTTCGATTTATATTTCCAACGTACTAATATAATACGTAATAATATGATACATGGAATAATATAATAAGTTGATACCAGACCTGTAAGCTTCTTACCCCTTGGTAATTGTCGTTGGGTAGTTCTTTTAGTACGCTTAATACGAGTATACATGTCTTCATATCCCTGCACATATTAAATGTTGAATATAAATGCCTATATAAATATTATATTAATAGTTCTATTACAATTATATACTAATAATACCAATAACACTTTATTATATTTAATATAAATATAGATTTATATAAAAAAAATCGATTAAAAAAAATTTCTTACGTCTTCATTCTCAGAATTATCATTATTTTCTTGTTTTTCACTCTCATGCGAGCTATCTTCTGCTTCATCTTGTTCTACTTTTGTTTTTACAGTTTTATCTAAAGAATTTCCACACAGCCTAGTCACAGGTCCTTCTCTAAGCCTACATGGACTATTAGATTTACTTGTCCTATTAAACAAATTTCGAAAATATAAAATTTAGTATAAAATTAATTTATAGTACTTAATAATAATAAAGATATAATAAATATGTTCACCTTGTATCCTTTTCTTCATTTGATGTTCTTACTTCAGACTTACTTCTTGTTTCTAATTTATCTTTATGTTCTCTATCTGGCTTTTCTCGTCCTTGTCTATCTTTATGTTCTCTAATATCTTTCTCTTGTTCCGACTTTTCTCTAAGATCACGATCAGATCGTCCTCTAAGTTCTCTACTACTTTGATGATCATGATCAGGTCTATCTCTAATATGTCTGCTTGAATTTTTGTTAGGAGGATGATTTTCACGTGATCTTAGAGGCATACGATCACGCGAATCACGCTTCCGATCAGGTACTTCATCTACCATTTCTTTATCAGATGAAGATCCATGTTGTTGAAACATAGGATATCCTTTCAACGTTTGCGTTCCTATAACATGATTTATGAGTAAAGATCGCCTATGATTTATGTTACTATATCAAATGCCAGCAATATATTCTATCAATTAAATTTATTAAAATCTCTTTACCTAAAATCCAACTAGTATTGAGGTTGTCGTAGGTTTGCATTCTATTACGAGTACTACGTCGTACACTTAAGTTATTCCTAGTCATATGTGGGCTAGTACTATGTGAATGCGAACGTAAAGTACGTAATGACTTAGCTCTCCTAACAGAATCACTATGGGGGTTAAATATATCTTCCTCGGTATCCATTGAATCCAAGGTGGCATCATTATCTGACATTATCTGTTAAATATTTTTAATATTTAAAAATAATGATATATATATATATATATACATACACATGCATGCACGCACGCGCTGCAGATGCACATGCACGCACGCACGCGCATACATACAAACATTTTTAAATCAAATTTTAAATCAAAATATATCTTCTACTTAAACAAACATATTACATCAAGTATAAAAATAAAAATATTTCTTTTTACTACTTTAAAAAATTAAATTCCTATAAAGAAAATATTTACGTAAGATTTGTACTATAGTAAAAGACTAATGATTTGTCATTGAGCAACACCCATTAAAGTATATTAACCAATCACTCATAGATAAAAGTGAGAATATGAATCCTGGATGAAAAAATAAATATATTAAATTCAGTTATTAGAAAAATAAAGTCACAAAAGCGAGATATAAGAAAAAATCTTAACAAAAAAAAATAAACAAAATATTTGATGTTCATTTCAATTTTATGTGTGTATATATATATATATAGACACACACATATATATAAAATGCAGATATAGTATATGTATGTGTGTATATACATGTGTATAATATATATGTGTGTACAACTCTTTCCAAAGAATTTTTTTTTATTGATCACGAAATACACGCAAAACAAATAAAATTACCTTCATCGGGCTAAATCTTGCCAATATAGAAGCTATTCGCGAAGGAACTACTAAGACCCGTCATATGTCTTTCTGGAATATAATAACCACACTCTTAAACGATCTGCTTAGCACACAACTAATATTTTTTTCAGTTAACAGTAGGCGATAGAGTATCACTTAAATTAGATCTCTTTATTGTTTCTTATATATATATATACGTAAAACTAAACATAATTTACACACAAGCATGACACAAACGGCTCAGTAAAGCAAATTAAGACCCTTCTCCAGGGTCGCTTCCTATTGCAAAATATGTATTCGAAATGGGTACACACATATATAGACGAGACTGAGCTTAGGCTGAAATTAGCTACTACAGAACTATGAGCATTCCATTACTAACCTAACTTCACTTACCAGAGTTCGCCTTAAATGATGCAATATTATAGATGTAGGATCGAATACAGTAATAAGGATAGTAGGTAATACGAAAGAAAATGAGAAATTTCAGATTTTAGTTCGATTGATGTCCTCCAGAGGGTACTCTCAACAGCTGTAATCAATTCGCATGTTCGATTAATCTCAATTACTATAATTATCAGTTAATTATGCGATGCCTAAATTATTTTTCATTAGGCTGTTCATCACCACTACTTTTATAATGATTTATACCAACAATGATTCTAGGCCTAATCCTTGATCGATTTGATGAACAAGATTTCATTTTAAAGATGAAGGTCCAAGCGAGAATCCTGCTTTTTCCAATTCTTGAAAAATCTTTATTTTCTTTGAAAAAAAAATCACTTAAACCTTCATATTCAAAATGGAATTTTGATTATTACAATCGATTATGTTTGGACTCGTTATTGATGTAAATGCTGTTTTCATTTTTCGTGAAAAAAAATTTCGTATAGTGGCGCCAATTGAACTTCGCGGCAAAAAAGAAGAAGCTCCTACCTTCATTACTGATTTTCATATAAACGGTTGAGTGTGTTTGTGTTTCCATGAAGTAAATGATTGCTTCCTTGTGTGTGCGTAAACCGATGCTCAAATTTTCTGGCCCATTCCAAACGAGAAAACACGTTTTGCCATGCTTACATACAAAACTCACGAAAATGATATATACTTCGAGAAGTTTTAATGAGTTTTTGATGGATAATTCTATAGCAAAAATAAGCAACCAAAACAAATGGTTAATCGTTCATACTAATAGATCTTAAGAATAATATATAATTTTAGAAAAATTTTATAATTATTTAAACGATGTATAATGCACACGGACTACAACGAACTAAATTTAAACAATAGTATCTTCGCTTAAACATTACATAGTTCGTAACACACGTTAAATATAAAATAATTTCAATACAATATTTTAATACAGTTAAAATTTGATCTTCTGATCGTCGCGATTAGATTTAACATTAACAAAAACAAACGAACGTTTAATTGACTTTAACATT
>NC_057687.1:8993777-8997647 GCF_014466175.1 Vespula pensylvanica | reverse complement strand
GCACAATAAATTATTATTTAAACAATAGTATATTGGCTTAAATATTACATAGCCTGTAACACGCGTTAAATATAAAATAATTTCAATTCAATAATGTAAACAACATGCGGACGCTGTAGTGACTTTGGTAGATATCAAAATAGTTTTCTTTTGGATTCAGTCGAATAACATCGAAAATTAAGAAGAAACAGACTATTTTTCAGTTAACGTTAGGATCTGAATTCTTGGTAAGTAGCATATCGTCACAGTATCACGGATTTTAGAATGGAGTCACCGTGACTGTGAGTCTTTAAATGCAGTAACTCCCACGTGGTAAGTTCTGTTTTGACGAGACAAATACTGTCTATACAATAGTCGCATTGTGGGAGACAGTGTTTTCCTATTATTAGTTGTGTTTGTCTTATCCATGTCGCTAAAATCACTCATATTTCGAACGAAAAGTAATAAATAACCTTACTGTTAATTTTATAACGAATAAATTGTTTATATTCACTTATTGATATTAAAAGAAAACAGAAACACACGATTACTAAAGGATGATTATTCGATAAAATTTCTTACATGCTTTTTATAGAATTATAGATGTATATATTATAAGCTTAGCATGATTTATCTGTAGATTTATATTTAAGATATACTTATGTTATTTGTTCGTATGAAATAATTAAAAATAAATGAATGAAGTAATCTAATAAAATAATTTAATTTTATTATGTTTTTATTTAAAGTTCAATAAAACGAAGTAAAAAATTATAGGATTTGGAAATATTCACAGAGAAACTAAGTAAGCATATATTTTTTTATATTCATATTTTTATTATATATGATATATATATATTTCAAAAATACAATAATATTAAAAATATAAAAATATACTTATTCTCAGATATTTATATTTATACGATAGCCTTACCAATATTTTGACCTTTTAACATTATATTTGTCGTAAATCTTTAACTTTATATTTGTACAATAGCCTTACCAATATTTTGACCTTTTAACATTCCAGAAAATGCATCAAACATATTTTCAAAACCTTTTGTAATAGTTTCTTTATATTGAATTTTGCCTTCACGAATCCATTGCAAATTCTGTTGTATTCCTTGTTGCCATTGATCATTCCAACGGGTCACTACGAAACCTTCCATTTTTAATTGGTTAAAAATCATGGCTGGTTGTACCAATATACATTTAGGTAGAGAGGAATGATCTGTATTATATGATGAAATACTACCACACAATGATATTCGACCAAAGGGATTCATTTGATATATAACTGTACTAGAAATATCTCCTCCAACCTGTATAATTAAGAGATCAATCAGATATATATATATATATACATATACATATAAAATACATATATATTAAAAAATATCTTGTATCTACATACATTGTCAAAATACAAGTCAATACCCTTTGGTGCTGCTTTTTTTAATGCCAAAGATACATCTTGCTTCTTGTAATTTATAGCACTATTAAAACCTAACTCGTTTACTAGCCATTTACATTTTTCATCTGAACCAGCAATCCCAATAACATTAAGACCTAGAACATTCTTTGCTATTTGACCTACATGAGATCCAACTGCACCAGCAGCTCCGCTTACAACAAGTGTTTCACCATGTTTCGGCGAACAGATTTTAATGAGACCAAAGTATGCTGTATTTCTATATATAATAAGTATATAAACATTTATTTGATAAAGTATTGAACTATTTTAAAAATTTTAAGGAAATAATTTCAATACCCTGGCATTCCTAAAACTCCTAAACTTAAAGAAGGAGATAGATCTCCTATCTCTGGTAATAAATATGGTTTTTGAGAAGTAAGTTCAAGTTCTGGGAGTAATTTTGTATTCACAATTGTATGAGTTCTCCATCCAAAATATCCAACTATTCTTTTACCAACTGGATAATCTGGATTCTTAGATTCAATTATTTTACCAACTTGAGAACCTATCATAGTAATGCCAAGTGGAAACTGTAGTACATATGGTCTCATATATGGATCAACAGATAGATATTCTGCTTCCACAAGAAATTCTAGAAGTTTATAAAAATATAATATTTTATATGAGTTTTTGAATAAAAATAAATGATCAAGTTTTTATAATTATTTTTCATATCTTCATGTTTTCATTTTTTCATGTCATTTAAGAAGTTTATCTATCTTTAAACATATATATATATATTATTCTGTATTTTAATTATATATATATATATATAATTAAAAAAATATATTTCGCATCTACAGAATAATCATATAATACGAATCTCATCTCTTTATATCGCTATAATGAAAAATATCTCATATCTCTGGTTGAAACTTGAATAAAAAATATCGGATATACTTGTCACGTACGTATATGTATATAGATAACGACTTTAATGAAAAGCATTAATTTTTGATGAATCACGATGAGTTGTCTAATAAATAACAAGATATTTATTTAACTAACCGCCATCGGTAATCGGTGCCAATTCTTCTTCCACTAATTTCAAATCCGATGGTTTAGGATCACCTTCAAAATGTTTAACGACAACAAATTTTTTTGCTTTTACCATTTTAACAATATTTCTTGTAAATTGCGTAGTTTAGTCAGTCACGTTAATTAAAGGAAATTACGTACACTTTACAAAGTAGTCGAACAGTGGCAGTCAACTAATGCTGAATCATACAAGTCAAATGAGGTTTTATAGTACCTACATACGTTGTGTAATAATACATATACACAATGTAAGCAGCTCACATATACATGTGTTTATGACTTTGGATGAAGAAAAACATAATTTATTTTATGCATACAAAAATAGAGGAAAAGATTTCTGTTAATTACCACAATTATAATTATCATTCATTTGATATTGAAAGTATGTTAAACTGGAAGAGACACATTTTCATATTTTTATTTTTTATTTTTCAGAGTACCAGCTATATATAGTTATGTAATATAAGATTACAATTTTATAAAATAATATTTATATCGCGTCAACGTAGTTAAAGGTTAATTATTAAAGAATTGATTGGAACTTTATTGTAATGTAAAATCTACATATGTTAGTGTCTTCTTTCTGTATAATTTTAAATTATAATATAAAAAATAGTAGAACCTCTATCAATTATACAATTACTTTCAATATAGTTCACGCAACTACAAATATATTTTCAATAATAATTCCTCTTTCTCATTGTATTATTAATATTCTTAAATGAATATTTTATTATTTATATCTTCTATCATGCGATATCAAACAATATATAATCATGTTAAAATGCATTATGAATATGGATAAATAATGATATATTAATAGTATTTTATTTATTATCAGTTGGCTTTATCTGTCATTAAATAGATAAGTAGTTAATTTTGTATTCAGTATACTTGCAAATTTTCTTAATTTATTCTCATACGCACAGATGAGTTAAATGCAATTCTTTTTTTGCCAGACACACCAACTATTATCTATGCTTAGTGCCAAGTTTATAAGAAAAAATTACATATTATTACATAATTGCAGTTATTAATTTTTTACTCTTCTCTTTGTAAACGGTTAATATCAGTAAATATTTGTCATTTTCTAATGACATATTAATCTATACACAATACTGGAGTATTGTGTGTTATGTTTGTATACATATACGTTTAATAAAAGTAAAAGTTTTTTTTATATAAATCCTGTCACATATAATTATACAATTTAATTTGACATTATTACAAAATTCATATTAATCATATTATGATTTTTATGTCATAGAAATTCTGAATAAATAAATATATCAAAAAATTAGTACATACAGTTATGATATTGGTCATTACTTTTTAAGATGAAGTATCATTACATTATATTTTCATGTTCTTTTTTTTTT